>NC_040105.1:52977431-53101964 GCF_003369695.1 Bos indicus x Bos taurus
GAAGGACAACAGGACTTTCCATTCTGTTAGGAAAGGGGTCAACCGAGAGGACCCAGGACACCGTGTAGGTGAGATAAAGACCATCGCTTTGTCACCATCTTGTCATCCCTGTATATGTCCCTAGCAGAATCTTTAGCGTGTTTAGCTATGCCTCTCTCAACAAGTTTAAATTTGCTTTTTCATTCCGACATTCATTCATCCTCTCCACAGTTTCTGTCAAGCACAGCTATGTGTGTTAGGAAAGAGAAAATCAACTTGGCTTCATTGAACTTACATTGTGTTGGGGTCATACAGCCCCAAAGATAAGTAATTTATCAGGTGTTCATAACTGCTGTGATTAACATTAAACCGGGATAGTGAAATAGAGAGAGGGGATGATATCTAGAAAGAGTGGCCAGGGGAATTTCTTCTAAGATTGTGACATTTGAGCAAAAGCCTAGAGGAGATGCCTATCTGGGAGAAAAGTATCCCAGACAGAGTTAAGCCAGTGGAAAAACTGGGAGTGGAACTCAGTGTAGTGTGTATAAAAAGAATGAGGAGGGCTATGTGGCTGTCACAGCATGATGGAGGGAGAGCCAGGAGATCAGATGAGAGCAGTGGTGATGAGGGGCCGTCCCCTAGGGCCTTCTGGCCATAGCGGGGACTTCGACTTGAGCCCACAGGAGGGTTCTTACCAGAGAAGCCCCAGGGTTCTTTCAGAGGCCCAGATCACCCAATGCTTGTTGAGGAGCTCTAGATTCATCCCAGGAAAACCACAGACCCTCTGCAGCTGAACATGCCTTTCCTGGAATCCCCTACACTCAAGGGGAATCCCCCCTACTGCTCCCAGTGAACAAACCGTGTCAATTGGTGATACCCTCAGGAGAGACAGAGGAAGAACCTCACGGTAGTGTGAGGTCACGGTCAGTCTCATAAAGGCAAAGAGGGAGGATGTAACAGGCACAGAGATGGCAGGGAGAAAGACAAGATGGAACATTGGACAGGGACAGAGAGACTATTTCTGGCAGCAAAGGATCCCCAATTAGCACCCACATGTGGGCCCCCAACCCTGCTACTGGATGATGTACCTATCTCTAGAGGAGAAAAGAAACTGCTCCCCCTGCCCCCCCCCCCAGGGACTGTCTCTTGGAAATGACTCAGTTGCCCATGGGCTGGGTCTTAATTATGCTCCCTTGGCACACATTAGGTTCCTCTGCTCTGATCAAGACATGGAGATGTTCCAGTCATGGGGAGGCTCATGCTGTACACAGGGTCCCTCACAACCTGTCCAGCCCTCTCTGCCCTCCTGCTGACCTCAGTGCCAAGGAAGTGCTTGAATGGGGGAAAGAGAGGCATGGATCTCTGCATTTGTGGTGGAGCCTCATGCAATTGGTGAATGTGAGGTTTCTCCCCACCTGCTTGGAGGCTCACCTCTGTATTTTCCACCAACCATGGCCCCAGGGAATGTGCAGATTACATTCCAAACATCAGGTAAGAAGCTGGGTGTGTGAAGGGAGACCACAGAGACATATCCTGACAGTGAGACAGTCACGAGGTCCTTGGGGCCCTGTACCAACGCCTCCCTCCCCCACTACCTGCCAGGGTTCTGCTGAGTCTTCCCTGCCTCCTCAAGGAGCCCAAGCCTGCATCCAGTTTCTCCTGTCCTCATGAGCCGCGACCTTCCGTCTGCATCGGGCCTTGGGCTCCCATCTGCAAATGGTGGCCTCTTTGTCGTGGGTTGGGCAGATTGTCTGAGTGAGTGTGTGTACACAGTGTTTCACAGGGCCCCTATCAAGGGTGGTAGTCATGTCAGGAAGTATTGTTCTTATCAGTATTGTTACCGCGGGCTGCTGTGTACTGCACATGACTTTCCCTCCCTGAGGATGGGGCCACAAGCTTTTATCTCTGTAGGGAGGCATGGTAGAAATCGTAGCGAATGTGATATCACAGGTCTACTTCTAAGACCCATCAGAGTGGGGTCCATCCAGCCTTCCTCTTAAGACTACTCTCATATGCGGATCCATGAGCAGCTCAGAGACCAACCCTCTGGACAAAAACCCTCCCAAATAGTTCAGAGACTTCATGCCTGGGGCAGAGATCCATGAACAGTTCAGAGAGCACTCATCCTGGAGAGCAACACAAAACAGCTCAAATACGTCACACCTGAGGACACAGACCCTAACCATCTTAGACAATTCCAACTCTCAGTTCAGTTCAGTCGTTCAGTCGTGTCCGGCTCTTGGAGAGCCTGTGGACTGCAGCATGCCAGACCTCCCTGTCCATCACCGACTCCCGGTGTTTACTCAAACTCACGTCCATTGAGTCAGTGATGCCATCCAACCATCTCATCCGCTGTCATCCCCTTCTCCTCCTGCCTTCAGTCTTTCCAGCATCAGGGTCTTTTCAAATGAGTCAGTTCTTCACATCACGTGGCCAAAGTATTGGAGTTTCAGTTTCAGCATCTGTCCTTCCAATGAATATCTAGGACTGATTTCCTTTAGGATGGACTGGTTGGATCTCCTTGCAGTCTAAGGGACTCTCAAGAGTCTTCTCCAACACCACAGTTCAAAAGCATCAATTCTTCAGTGCTCAGCTTTCTTTATAGTCCATCTCTCACATCCATACATGACTACTGGGAAAACCATAGCCTTGACTAGATGGACCTTCGTTCGCAAAGTAATGTCTCTGCTTTTTAACATGCTGTCTAGGTTGGTCCTAATTTTTCTTCCAAGGAGCAAATGTCTTTTAATTTCATGGCTGCAGTCACCATCTGCAGTGATTTTGGAGCCCCCCCCCCCCTGCAAAATAAAGTCTGTCATTGTTTCCACTGTTTCCCCTTCTATTTGCCATGAAGTGATGGGACCAGAGAGAGAAGGCAATGGCACCCCACTCCAGTACTCTTGCGTGGAAATCCCATGGATGTAGGAGCCTGGTAGGCTGCAGTCCATGGGGTCGCTAAGAGTCAGACACAACTGAGCGACTTAACTTTTACTTTTCACTTTCCTGCATTGGAGAAGGAAATGGCAACGCACTCCAGTCTTCTTGCCTGGAGAATCCCAGGGACTGGGGAGCCTGGTGGGCTGCCATCTATGGGGTCGCACAGAGTCGGACATGACTGAAGTGAACTTAGCAGCAGCAGCAGATGGAACCAGATACCGTGATCTCAGTTTCCTGAATGTTGAGTTTTAAGCCCACTTTTTCACTCTCCTCTTTCACTTTCTTCAAGGGACTCTAGTTCTTCTTCACTTTCTGCCATAAGGGTGATGTCATCTGCATATCTGAGGTTATTGATATTTCTCCTGGCAATCTTGATTCCAGCTTGTGCTTCATGCAGCCCAGCCTTTCTTATGATGTACTCTGCATATAAGTTAAATAAGCAGGGTGACCATATACAGCCTTGAGTTACCCCTTTTCCTATTTGGAACCAATCTGTTGTTCCATGTCCAGTTCTGGTTGTTGCCTCCTGAGCTGCATATAGGTTTCTCAAGAGGCAGGTCAGGTGATCTGGTATTCCCATCTCTTTCAGAGTTTTCCAGAGTTTCTTGTGGTCCATGCAGTCAAAGGCTTTGGCATAGTCAATAAAGCAGAAGGAGGTGTTTTTCTGGAACTCTTCCTTTTTCTATGATCCAAAGGATGTTGGCAATTTGATCTCTGGTTCCTCTGCCTTTTCTAAATCCAGCTTGAACATCTGGTCTCAGGTAAATTCAGATCCTGAAGACAAACAGCATTACTCACAGCCAATTCTACAAGTGTTAAGTTGTAACCACTGTGGTTGCTGACCTAAAGTGCATTCTGAAGGAATTTAGGGTGAAAAACAGTGTAAGGCACACTGTGCTTTGGACAAGTTGGCTCAGGAAAAGGTTCGGTGACCCTAGAGTCTTGCATCTTCCACACACAGAAAAGCATGAAAATAAGGAACTTGTGACATCTGATCTCTGTGTTTCACAGTAATCTTTTACCAGTATGCACGCTTGACTGCATGTACTTCCTAGGCAAAAATCATACTGACTTCTCTGCTACCTCCTCCAAGCCATTTCCTCAGAGCTAACGGAGGAGCTGTGTCCTGGGTTGTAGTTCCCAGGAGACTCCAAATCCAACTTAAACTCATAACTCTCCTGTTGTATGCTTTTCTTTTCTTTTTAATTTTATTTATTTATTTATTTTGCTGTTGACTGGTTTTTCTTAAAGTCCGTAAATAAGAGAGTAATTCATACCCAAAATGTTACAGACATTGTTTACATAGTGAAACTCTGAAAACTGATTTGGTGTTTTCTGCTCTTCTCTACTTTTCAATTTTTGTTTAATGAGTATGGAGTTCTTTCATATTTTTTTCTTTTGAAAGAATATATTTTATTCATTTATTTTTTTACTTTACAATATTGTATGGGTTTTGCCATACATCAACAAGAACCCGCCACGGGTGTACACATGCTCCCCATCCTGAACCCCTCCTCCCACCTCCCTCCCCATCCCATCCCTCTGGGTCATCCCAGTGCACCAGCCCCAAGCATGCTGTATCATGCATGGAACCTGGACTGGCGATTTGTTTCACATATGATATTATACATGTTTCAGTGCCATTCTCCCAAATCATCCCACCCTCGCCCTCTCCCACAGAGTCCAAAAGACTGTTCTATACATCAGTGTCTCTTTTGCCGTCTCGCATACAGGGTTATCGTTACCATCTTTCTAAATTCCTTATATATGCATTTGTATACTGTATTGGTGTTTTTCTTTCTGGATTACTTAACTCTGTACAATAGGCTTCAGTTTCATCTACCTCATTAGAACTGATTCAAATGTATTCTTTTTAATGGCTGAGTAATACTCCATTTTGTATAAGTACCACAGCTTTCCTATCCATTCATCTGCTGATGGACATCTAGGTTGCTTCCATGTCCTAGCTATTACAAACAGTGCTGTGATGAACATTGGGGTACACACGTTTCTTTCAATTCTGGTTTCCTCAGTGTGCATGCCCAGCAGTGTGATTGCTGGGTCGTATGGCAGTTCTATTTCCACGTTTTTAAGGAATCTCCACAGTGTTCTGCATAGTGGCTGTACTAGTTTGCATTCCCACCAACAGTGTAGGAGGGTTCCCTTTTCTCCACACCCTCTCCAGCATTTATTGCTTGTAGACTTTTGGATGGCAGCCATTGTGACTGGCGTGAAATGGTACCTCATTGTGGTTTTGATTTTGTATAGTTTTAAGTAGACACTACTCTAGCTAACAGCTCTCCTTTAGCTCGGAGGCTTCACCCCCCTCCCCCAGAGCCTACAGCCTGCACCCTGGGACAGAGAGCCCCACATCTTTCCCTCTGGGCTGCTGTGTTGGCATTTGCACTGAATATCTGTTCCGTCAACCCCAAGGGAGCGAGCCCTCCAGTTCTGCAGTCCCTGCAGTCTGCATTCATCAGCATGTCATCCTGAGGAAGGCAGATTCATCCCAGGGGTGGGGATTGCCTGAGAGCTGAGGGGTTCTGAAATTGATTTCCCATGTCTGGGTCCTCGGAATGGACTTAACCCACCCTGGTCACCTCTGGTCTTGGCAACATTGTATCCTGCCCCACGGGAGGTTCAGAGTGAATCCCAGATTCACAGAACGAGTCCCAGGGACCTGCTCCTCTCTGTCATGTCTCAGCACACACTGTGGGCCACTGAATTCTGGAGATAGGAGAGGTCTTCCCCTCACTGTGCCTATGACAGCTCCCTTACATCCCTCTAATCAGCTGTCATTTCCCAGAGTCCCTCTCCTGGTGACAGCTGCCACAATTCCTCTCTATCCCCAAATCCCCACCCTCTCCCCTCACCTTCCACCAGGCCTCCCTCCCACTCCAAGAGCCTCTTTAGCCCCTCTCCTAGCCCTGCTCACAGGGCCTCAGGTACATCCTCACCCCATTTGTGGCCTCTCACCCAGCACCTGCACTGCCTCAGACGATCCCCTGAGGACCTTGCCTGGTCCCTGCATTCTGCAGGACACCTCTCTCCTGCTCACACACAGGTGTCTGTCTCAAAGTCCTGGTGAGGGCTGAACTGAAAATCTCTCCAGAATCCAGAGAAAATCCAGACCCAGACCAGGCATCCAAGCACTTCCCTCAGGGCTGGGGGGAAAGGGAGGGGGTCTCTGAGAGAAAGAGCTGGGCTCAAGGTCCTGCAGGGGTGACAGGGTTTTCTTCAAGTGAGATGGCACCTTAGAAGTGCTTAGGGCACTGCAACTCAGACGATTGATTGCCTAGAACTCAGAGATGCGCCCATAGATGCCAGCTGACTCCTAGAGTGACCTCACTAAAGTAGCCACTGACTGGGGAAGCGTCTGCAGCGTGTTTACTAGGCGGTGAACACTCCTGGAGACTGGGTTCCACTGGCCCTCCAGTGCTCAGGCCCAAGACCCCCACAGTGGACTCTTGCCCATAAACTTCAGCACCTAACTGTGTGAGCCCTGGTCTGATCTGGGGTCTCTGTCCCTGTACCCCGTGAGAGCCTGAGCCTGTGTTTTCCACGTGGACTCCCCAGAGTGGTCTAGGATTCCTTGCCTCCCATGCCCCACAACCAATGGCTGCTGCTTGTGAATTCAAATCTGCAGTGGGCGGGCATGGCCAAAATGGGGCTGGAGCATCCTCCTGGACATCTGAGAAAGGGGACTCCCCTTGGTCCAGGTTTGAGGCCTGGGTCGCAGGGTAGCAATCTCTCCATCTGTGTCAAAGGCTGCAGTTGGTCACCCTGGGCAGTGGGGGACTGTTTGTCCTTCCATATGCAGTACTTGCATTGGTACCAAATGGAACCCTCTCCCCTGTAGTGCCTTCTGCTTCCTGTGGTTGTGCTTCCCATCTCTGCGGGCACAATGGAGTGTTCCAGTCTCACACCTCACCCTCCAACACCCCCAGGAGGTGAGACCCTTGGGGAGCCATTTTGCACTCAGGCTTGTTGGTATTGGCTGGGACCTGACTATTTGCATGTCTAACCGTGGTGTGATCACTCACCTAGAGCCAGACATCCTGGAATGTGAAGTCAAGTGGGCCTTAGAAAGCATCAGTACGAACAAAGCTAGTGGAGGTGATGGAATTCCAGTTGAGCTATTTATATACTGAAAGATGATGCTGTAAAAGTGCTGCACTCAATATGCCAGCAAATCTGGAAAACTCAGCAGTGGCCACAGGACTGGAAAAGGTCAGTTTTCATTCCAATACCAAAGAAAGGCAATGCCAAAAAATGCTCAAACTACCACACAATTGCACTCATCTCAACACTAGTAAAGTAATGCTCAAAATTCTCCAAGCCAGGCTTCAGCAATACATGAACCGTGAACTTCCAGATGTTCAAGCTGGTTTTAGAAAAGGCAGAGGAACCAGAGATCAAATTGCCAACATCCGCTGGATCATCAAAAAAGCAAGAGAGTTCCAGAAAAACATCTATTTCTGCTTTATTGAATATGCCAAAGCCTTTGACTGTGTGGATCACAATTAACTGTGGAAAATTCTGAAAGAGATGGGAATACCAGACCATCTGACCTGCCTCTTGAGAAATTTGTATGCAGGTCAGGAAGCAACAGTTAGCACTCGACATGGAACAACAGACTGGTTCCAAATAGGAAAAGAAGTACGTCAAGGCTGTATATTGTCACCCTGCTTATTTAACTTATATGTAGAGTACATCATGAGAAACGCTGGGCTGGAAGAAGCACAAGCTGGAATCAAGATTGCCGGGAGAAATATCAATAACCTCAGATATGCAGATGACACCACCCTTATGGCAGAAAGTGAACAGGAACTAAAAAGCCTCTTGATGAAAGTGAAAGTGGACAGTGAAAAAGTTGGCTTAAAACTCAGCATACAGAAAACGAAGATAATGGCATCTGGTCCCATCACTTCATGGGAAATAGATGGGGAAACAGTGGAAACAGTGTCAGACTTTATTTGGGGGGCTCCAAAATCACTGCAGAGGGTGACTGTAGCCATGAAATTAAAAGACGCTTACTCCTTGGAAGGAAAGTTATGACCAATCTAGATAACATACTGAAAAGCAGAGACATTACTTTGCCAACAAAGGTTCGTCTAGTCAAGGCTATGGTTTTTCCTGTGGTTATGTATAGATGTGAGAGTTGGACTGTGAAGAAGGCTGAGCACTGAAGAATTGATGCTTTTGAACTGTGGTGTTGGAGAAGACTCTTGAGAGTCCCTTGGCCTGCAGTCCATTCTAAATGAGGTCAGTCTAAATGATTTCTTTGGAACAATGATGCTAAAGCTGAAACTCCAGTACCTTGCCCACCTCATGCGAAGAGTTGACTCATTGGAAAAGACTCTGCTGCTGGGAGGGATTGGGGGCAGGAGGAGAAGGAGACGACAGAGGATGAGATGGCTGGATGGCATCACCGAATCGATGGACATGAGTCTGAGTGAACTCCAGGAGTTGGTGATGGACAGGGAGGCCTGGCGCGCTGCGATTCATGGCGTCGCAAAGAGTCTCGCACGACTGAGTGACTGAACAGAACTGACTGAACCATGCTCAGCCTCCCTCCTACACAACTGGTTAAGTCCATGATGAGCAGAGGTCTAAGTATCTTGTTTACTGCAGCAGAGTGTCTGCTCCAAGAATGATGTGCCAGGGTAGTAAACAAGCTTTATTTCTCCTGCCTTAGTGATGGGCATCAGCTTTACTGATGGACAGCATTTGGGAAGCATCTATGAAAGTGAAAAATCCTTACAAAATCTTTGTCCTTGTTGATTTAATATTAAGAATCAATTAATTTAATATACCACATCAGTAGAATAAGGGAGAAAAAACCACATCATCATCTCAGTAGCTACCTAAAAAGCACTGGACAAAATTGAGCATGCGTTCAAGATACAAAGACTCAAAATAGAAGTAGAAGGCAACATTTTCAATCTGATATAAAACATCTATGAAAATCCCACAGCTATCACCGTACTTAATGATAAAAGGCAGAAGTAGTTCCCCCTGAAAATCAGGAACAATAGAAGGATATCATCTCTTACCACTTCTATTCCACATTGTCCTGGAGGTTCTGGACAGGGTAATTAAGCAAGGGAAAGAAATAAAATGAATCTACATTGGAAAAGAAGTAAAACTATTCTATTTGCAGATGATGTAATCTTTTGTGGGAGCTCTCAATGACCTTTTATATATTCCACAGACACAGAGTCTGCCTAGTTGATTGTGTGCATTTCATCTGCAGCTTGTACAGCTGGTGGGAGGGTTTTGGGTCTTCCTCCTTAGTCACACTGCCCCTGGGTTACACTTTGGGTTTTATTTCCACCTCTGCATATGGGTCGTCCACTGGGGTTTGCTCCTGAGGCTGCCCTGGAGGACTTGGGTTTGCCCCTGTGAGGGCCAGGTGTGGAGGTGGTGCAGCTGCTTGAGTCACAAAGGTTCTGGTAACACCTGGTACTCAGGGGAGTTGGTGGCTATAATTCCTCAGCAGGAATTATAGTGCTGTAGAAAGGTATGGCAACCAGTATTGGCCAATACGCTCCAGTATTCTTGCCTGGTGGACGCCTCTCCCTGACAAAGAAGCCTAGAAAGCCACAGTCCACAGGGTCGGTGAGAGTCGGACACTACCGAAGTCACCCTGAATGCTTAGATGTAAGACATTTTTTTGCCTGTGGCAGCTCTGCCCCAGTGGATGTTGAGTGTGAACGTTGCACAGCAGCTTGGCTTGTGGGGACCCTGGCGGTGCCAAGTGTGCGGGGACACGGACTGCTTCCGCCGCAGGAGTTATGGCCCTGAGAGTCTTTTTTTCAAGCCTCTTGTAGCTTGCAATCAGAAGGCCTCTTTGGCCAGTCCTTCACCATAGCTCCGCCCATTCAGGCACTTAGAGGGCTTCCTTACCTGGGGTCCTTCTCTGTTGTTTGCCCATCAGGCACTTAAAGGGGCACCCTCGGTGGAGTCCTACTCTGTAGTTCAGTGCATCAGGCATTTGATGAGCCAGCCTCTCTATTGTTCAGCTGCCAATGCTGGCATGTGGGGGTTGAGAGGCTATGGTGATGGCTCCACCCCCTACACATGACTCAGCAGTATCACCTTACTTCCACGGCTGCCAGGATTTCCTCCACAAGCATTTCCCACCACAGTCTCCTCCCTCACATCCCCTCCATCTGTCTCTCTGCAGTCAACAGCAGCCCTCGCCCTGGGATTGCTCCACAATCCCTAAACTCCAGCTACCAGCCACTGTGCCATCTAGGGCATGTGTAGCAACAGCAAGGATGTCTGATTCTCATTCCATTTAGGCTGCCACAGATGGGCTGTTTCACTCTCAGCCTTAAATGTTTCTCCTCTGACTCAGACAATTGCCCCGATGTGGGGATCCGACCCCTGCTTCAGTTCCTCCACCCGCCGAGAGTAGGTCCAGCCCTACTAACACTCCCGTTTTCCCCCCTAGTTTCTTCATCCTACTAAGTTTTGCGTGGGTCTATGTATTCTTTTCCACTGGTCAGGTACTCCTGTCCGCACTCAGCTGGTGTTCTGCATGCACTTCTGTGTCTGAGGGTATATTCCTGATGTATCCGTGGAGAGAGATGTATTCCCCATCCACCTACTCCTCCGCCATCTTGTCAATCCATGATATAACCATGCGTATAGAAAATCCTAAAGAAGCACCCTCTCCCCACAGAGACTATTAGACCTAATACAGGGGCTGCACAGGTTTACAGAATACAAGGTCATATACAAAGAGCAAATAGATCTCTATACACGTTCAAGACTTGTACATTACAAACTACAAAACGTTGCTGAGTGAAATCAAAGACCGTCTAGATAAGTGGAAACTTCAGTTCAGTCACTCAGTTGTGTCCGACTCTTTGCGATCACATGGACTATAGCACGCCAGGCTTCCCTGTCCAGCACCAACTTCTGGAAACCAGATTTTATGAATTCGGGAGATCACATTTATGGGTTGGAAGACTTACTATTGTGTTAAGATGGCAGTACTCCCCTAATAGAGGCCTATCAAAATTCAAACTGCTCTTTTCCCCCAGAAATCAACAAACTGATTCTAGAATTGTAAGAATTAAAAGGGTCCTGGGAGAGCCAAAACAGTGTGGAGAAAGAACAAATACTTACACTTCCCAATTTCAAAACCCACTTCAAACCTATAATAATCAAGACATTATGGTACTGACATTCAGATCAGATCAGTTGCTCAGTCGTGTCCGACTCTTTGCGACCCCCATGAATCGAAGCACGCCAGGCCTCCCTGTCCATCACCAACTCCTGGAGTTCACTGAGACTCATGTCCATCGAGTCAGTGATGCCATCCAGCCATCTCATCCTCTGTCGTCCCCTTCTCCTCCTGCCCCCAATCCCTCCCAGCAGCAGAGTCTTTTCCAATAAGTCAACTCTTCCCATGAGGTGGGCAAGGTACTGGAGTTTCAGCTTTAGAATCATTCCCTCCAAAGAAATCCCAGGGCTGATCTCCTTCAGAATGGACTGGTTGGATCTCCTTGCAGTCCAAGGGACTCTCAAGAGTCTTCTCCAACACCACAGTTCAAAAGCATCCGTTTTTCTGCGCTCAGCCTTCTTCACAGTCCAACTCTCACATCCATACATGACCAGAGGAAAAACCATAGCTTTGAATAGACGAACCTTTGTTGGCAAAGTAATGTCTCTGCTTTTGAATATGCTATTTAGGTTGGTCATAACTTTCCTTCCAAGGAGTAAGGGTCTTTTAATTTCATGGCTGCAGTCACCATCTGTAGTGATTATGGAGCCCCCCAAAATAAAGTCTGACACTGTTTCCACTGTTTCCCCATCTATTTCCCATGAAGTGGTGGGACCAGATGCCATGATCTTCGTTTTCTGAATGTTGAGTTTTAAGCCAACTTTTTCACTGTCCACTTTCACTTTCATCAAGAAGCTTTTTAGTTCCTCTTCACTTTCTGCCATAAGGGTTGTGCCATCTGCATCTCTGAGGTTATTGATATTTCCCTGGCAATCTTGATTCCAGCTTGTGTTTCTTTCAGTCCAGCTTTTCTCATGATGTATATAAGTTAAAGAAACAGGGTGACAATATACAGCCTTGATGTACTCCTTTTCCTATTTGGAACCAGTCTGTTGTTCCATGTCCAGTTCTAACTGTTGCTTCCTGACCTGCATATAGGTTTCTCAAGAGGCAGATCGGTGGTCTGGTATTCCCATGTCTTTCAGAATTTTCCACAGTTTATTGTGATCCACACAGTCAAAGGCTTTGGCATAGTCAATAAAGCTGAAATAGATGTTTTTCTGGAACTCTTTTGCTTTTTCCATGATCCAGCAGAAGTTGGCAATTTGATCTCTGGGTCCTCTGCCTTTTCTAAAACCAGCTTGAACATCAGGAAGTTCGCGGTTCATGTACTGCTGAAGCCTGGCTTGGAGAATTTTGAGCATTACTTTACTAGCATGTGAGATGAGTGCAATTGTGTGGTAGTTTGAGCATTTTTTGGCATTGCCTTTCTTTGGGAGTGGAATGAAAACTGACATTTTCCTGTCCTGTGGCCACTGCTGAGTTTTGCAAATTTGCTGGTATATTGAGTGTAGCACCTTCACAGCATCATCTTTCAGGATTTGGAATAGCTCAACTGGAATTCCATCACCTCCACTAGCTTTGTTCGTAGGGATGCTTTCTAAGGCCCACTTGACTTCACATTCCAGGATGTCTGGCTCTAGGTCACTGATCACACCATCATGATTATCTGGGTCGTGAAGATCTTTTTTGTACAATTCTTCTGTGTATTCTTGCCATCTCTTCTTAATATCTTCTGCTTCTGTTAGCTCCATACCATTTCGGTTCTTTATCGAGCCCATCTTTGCATGAAATGTGCACTTGGTACCTCTGATTTTCTTGAAGAGATCCCTAGTCTTTCCCATTCTGTTGTTTTCCTCTATTTCTTTGCATTGATCGCTGAAGAAGGCTTTCTTATCTCTTCTTGCTATTCTTTGGAACTCTGCATTCAGAAGTTTATATCTTTCCTTTTCTCCTTTGCTTTTCACTTCTCTTCTTTTCACAGCTATTTGTAAGGCCTCCCCAGACAGCCATTTTGCTTTTTTTGCATTTCTTTTCCATGGGAATGATCTTGATCGCTGTCTCCTGTACAATGTCACGAACCTCATTCTGACATTAGGATTGTATATAGATAGATAACGGAATAGAATGGAGAGTCAAGAAACAAGCCCATATCTCTATGGGCATTTGATTATTGTGAGGGGTGTAGAGGCCATTCAGTGGCTAAGAATAATGTTTCAACAAATGGTTTTGGGATAACTGGATATTCACATGCAAAAGAATCAGTTTCGACCTATACCTCACACTGTAGATAACAATTAACTAAAAGTTGATAAAACACCTAAATATAAGAGCTAAAACTATAAAGCACTCAGAAGAAAACAGAGATGTAGATGTTAATCTTGGATTAGGCAATGATTTCCTAGATATGATACAAAAAGTGCAAGCACCAAAGGAAACAAAAATAGGCAATTTGGAATCATCAAAATTAAAACTTTTATCCTTCAAGCGATACTATCAAGAATGTGAGACATCTAGGGCAACTACTGGATGCTGGCCTGGAGCCTTGAAACCCAGGCGGACCAGAGGAACACCAGAGCAACCCTGTATGATGTGGGGGTGGGGAGCGAGGGGGAGTTGTGGAGGCTAGTTGGGGTTACTGTTCCTGACGGTCAGCTAGGGGAGAAAAGGGTTTCCTACGCCTGCAGAGGCACTGAAGGGGATCAGTGGGGATGGCGAGAGACCCTTGGGTTTTTTTTTTTTTTTAATTAATCTATTTATTTTAATTGGAAGCTAATTACTTTACAGTATTGTGGTGGTTTTTGCCATACATTCACATGAATCAGCCATGAGTGTACAGGTGTTCTCCATCCTGAGCCGCCCTCCCACCTCCCTCGCAATCCCATCCCTCATGGTCATCCCAGTGAACCAGCCCTGAGCACCCTGTCCCATGCATCGAACCTGGACTGGCGATCTAATTCCCATATGATAATATACATGTTTCAGTGTTATTCTCTCAAATCATCCCACCCTCGCCTTCTACCACCAGGTCCAAAAGTCTGTTCTTTACATCTGTGCCTCTTTTGGACAGAAATGTTATGGACCTAACAGAAGCAGAAGATATTAAGAAGAGGTGGCTAGAATACAGAGAAGAACTATACATAAAAAGATCATAATGCCCCAGATATCCACGATGGAGTGCTCACTCACCTAGAGTCAGACATCCTGGAATATGAAGTCAAGTGGGCCTTAGGAAGCATCACTATGAACAAAGCTAGTGGGATAGCTTTTGCACCAACTCGATGGACATGAGTTTGAGTGAGCTCCGGGAGTTGGTGATAGACAGGGAGCCCTGCCATGTTGCATTCCATGGGCTCACAAAGAGTGGGACATGACTTAGCGACTAAACTGAAGTTGTTTAGGGTAGACTATAGGTAAGGAAATAACTTAAAAATAGTGGGAAAATCAGTAAAGAATTTTAAATGCTACGTTAGAAAATACCCATTTAATGCAAAAGAAAGCTGTAACATGAGACCGTAGAATAAAACAGCATGAGACAGAAAAATATATTGGCAGATGTAAATCTGTATCAACATTAAATGTGAATAGATACAATAACACAATCAAAAGGCAGACATTGAGATACCAGTTTAAAAATCAAAACAAGATCCAACCCTATGTTCTCTACAGAGGACACAGTTTAGATTTTAAGATAATAAATTACTGTGTGTGTGTGTGTGTGTCTGTGTCTGTGTCTGTGTGTGTGTTCAGTTGCCCAGTCGTATCCAACTCTTTGGGCTCCCATGGACTATACCTGCCAGGAATCCTGTTCATGGAATTTTCCAGACGAGAACACTGGAGTGAGTTGCCATTTCCTACTGCAGGGGATCTTTCAGACCCAGGGATCATACCTGAGTCTCCTGCATTGGCAGGTGGGGTCTTTATGACCAGCACCAATGTGAAGCCTTATATGACCCAGCAATTCTACTCCTAGACCATTTTAACCAAGAGAAATGAAAACATGCTCACACAGTGGCCTGCACTCAAATATTCCACACATGTATTCCCAATAGCCACATGTAGAAAGAGCCCAGTTATTCAACAACTGGTATACAGATGGAAGAAAAACAAAAGAGTATACCTGGACAAAGGAATACTACATGGTTAAAAAAAAAAAAAAAGAAAGAAACTACTAATGCATGTAAGAGCAAGGATGTGTCTCCACTGTGCAAATGAGAGAAACCAGACACAGAAGGCTACATATTATGATTTCACGTCAATTGATTTGTGGAAAAGGCACAACTATTCGCACAGAAATGTATCTGGGGTTGCCAGGGTACAGGAGTGGAAGAAGGAGTCTGAATGCAAACACGCCAAGGGAGCATTTTTGAATGATGGGCCGTTTTCTACATTTTTATTGTGGTAGCATTTATACCACAGTATAAATTTGTGAAAACTCTACAAACTATAATGTTTAGTTCAGTTCAGTTCAGTCGCTCAGTCGTGTCCGACTCTTTGCGACCCCATGAACTGCAGCACACCAGGCCTCCCTGTCCATCACCAACTCCTGGAGTTCACTGAGACTGACATCCATCCAGTCACTGATGCCATCCAGCCATCTCATCCTCTGTCGTCCCCTTCTCCTCCTGCCCCCAATCCCTCCCAACATCAGAGTCTTTTCCAATGATTCAACTCTTTGAAGGAGGAGGCCAAAGTACTGGAGTTTCAGCTTTAACATCATTCCCTCCAAAGAAATCCCAGGGCTGATCTCCTTCAGAATGGACTGGTTGGATCTCCTTGTAGTCCAAGGGACCCTCAAGAGTCTTCTCCAACACCACAGTTCAAAAGCATCAATTCTTCAGCGCTCAGCCTTCTTCACAGTCCAACTCTCACATCCATACATGACCACAGGAAAAGCCATAGCCTTGACTAGACAGACCTTTGTTGGCCAAGTAATGTCTCTGCTTTTGAATATGCTATTCAGGTTGGTCATAACTTTCCTTCCAAGGAGTAAGCATCTTTTAATTTCATGGCTGCAGTCACGATCTGCAGTGATTTTGGAGCCCCAAAAAATAAAGTCTGACACTGTTTCCATTGTTTCCCCATCTATTTCCCATGAAGTGATGGGACCGGATGCCATGATCTTCGTTTTGTGAATGTTGAGTTTTAAGCCAACTTTTTCACTCTACACTTTCACTTTCATCAAGAGGCTTTTTAGTTCCTTCTCACTTTCTGCCATAAGGGTGGTGTCATCTGCATCTCTGAGGTTATTGATATTTCTCCTGGCAATCTTGATTTCAGCTTGTGTTTCTTCCAGCCCAGCGTTTCTCATGATGTACTCTACATATAAGTTAAATAAGCAGGGTGACAATATACAGTCTTGACGTACTCCTTTGTATACAAATTATACGTTAATACTTTCTTTTTAAGGAAAAGGAACATTTAAGTTTTAAATATTGGTTATTGTATCCATTTAGACCATGGGCCCCAAAACATAAAAATCTTATTTTGGAATTCTTCCCAGACCTGGCCAACTTCTAGGATTCCCCATGACATTTTCATACTCCTATGACAGAACACATAAACGTGTTCTTAACCACGTTTACAACTCCCTCTCCTTCACCTCAAGTCCAAATTCTTGCTGAGTTCTGTCCATTTTATTTCGTAAACGTCTAATGTGTCTCCTTTTACCCATGTCCATCACATCTGCTCTAGTCCAAGCCTCCCTCCATTTAATTGTCAACCCCTCTTCTCACTGGTCTCTTACATCCACTGAGTGTGTCTGTCTCCCTATTCCCGCCCTCTCCCTCCCTCTCTTACAGTTGCAGAGCTGTCTATGTGTTTCTAGATAAAGGCTACTCTCCTATACAAGGACTTGAAGGCATGGTCTAGCCCCTGTCTACCTTGCTAGCAACATCGAAAGTAGAGCTTCAGTTTCTTGTCCCTCTTATCAGACTTCCTTCGCATCTGCCAATTTCCTAAGCTTCGCCACTTAGATTGTCCCCAAGTTCTGAAGCCTCCTGGTTTGTAAACTCCTTCAAACTAGGCTTCAACAGTACGTGAACCGAGAACTTCCAGATATACAACTTAGGTTTCGAGGAGGCAGAGGAACCAAAGATCAAATAGCCAAGATTTGTTAGATCATGGGGAGAGCAAGGGAAATCCCACAAAACATCTGCTTCTGCATCATTGACTACGCTAAGACCTCTGACTCTGTGGATCAAACAAATTGTAGAAAATTCTTAACCACAGCGGAGTACCAGACTACCTGACCTGTCTCCTGAGAAACCTGTATGCGGGTCAAGAAGCAAGTTAGAACCAAACATGGAAGAGGTGACTGCTTTAAAAGTGGGAAAAAGTATGACAAGGCTGTATGTTACCTGGTAACAGTGGCCTCATAATATGAGACAAAGGAATTAACTTCCTTGGGACTTCCCAGGTGGCGCTAGAGGTGAAGAACCTGCCTGCCAATGCATGAGAGAGTCTGGTTCAGTCCCTGGGTCAGGAAGATCCCCTGGAGGAGGCCCTGGCAACTCACTCCAGTATTCTTACCTGGATAATCCCAGGGACAGAAGAGCCTATTGGGCTATGGTCCATAGGATCGTAAAGAGTCAGACACAATGGAAGTGACTTAGCATGCACACACATGAACTTAATAGATAGCAAGGTACTATTCAACTTTATTACTTTGTTTTTTTTTTTTAATTTTCTTTTTTTTTAATTTATTTTTAAACTTTACAAATTGTATTAGTTTTGCCAAATATCAAAATGAATCCGCCACAGGTATACATGTGTTCCCTATCCTGAACCCTCCTCTCTCCTCCCTCCCCATACCATCCCTCTGGGTCGTCCCAGTGCACTAGCCCCAAGCATCCAGTATCGTGCATCGAACCTGGACTGGCAACTCGTTTCATACATGATATTATACATGTTTCAAAGGAAACTATTAGCAAGTTGAAAAGACAGCCTTCAGAATGGGAGAAAATAATAGCAAATGAAGCAACTGACAAACAACTAATCTCAAAAATATACAAGCAGCTCCTACAGCTCAACTCCAGAAAAATAAATGACCCAATCAAAAAATGGGCCAAAGAACTAAATAGACATTTCTCCAAAGAAGACATACAGATGGCTAAGAAACACATGAAAAGATGCTCAACATCACTCATTATCAGAGAAATGCAAATCAAAACCACTATGAGGTACCATTTCACGCCAGTCAGAATGGCTGCGATCCAAAATTCTACAAGAAATAAATGCTGGAGAGGGTGTGGAGAAAAGGGAACTCTCTTACACTGTTGGTGGGAATGCAAACTAGTACAGCCACTATGGAGAACAGTGTGGAGATTCCTTAAAAAACTGGAAATAGAACTGCCTTATGATCCAGCAATCCCACTGCTGGGCATACACACTGAGGAAACCAGAAGGGAAAGAGACATGTGTACCCCAATGTTCATCGCAGCACTGTTTATAATAGCCAGGACATGGAAGCAACCTAGATGTCCATCAGCAGATGAATGGCTAAGAAAGCTGTGGTACATATACACAATGGAGTATTACTCAGCCATTAAAAAGAATACATTTGAATCAGTTCTAATGAGGTGGATGAAACTGGAGCCTATTATACAGAGTGAAGTAAGCCAGAAAGCTTCATTACTTTTTGAGGGAACTTTGCTCCTCAACATTTTTAAAGAAATGTTCTCGTTTTATGTAAGTATCCATTTTTTGGAGACCATTTTTCTGCTCTCCTTTTTTACATGTCTTTATTGAAATAGAATTGATATACAGCAAATTGTATATTTAATGTGTACAATTTGATGGGTTTGGACATATGCAAATAATGATACTAACATCACCACAATCAATGTAATAGACATACCCAACACCTCCTAAAATTTCCTTGTGTCCCTTTAGTTTTATATTAGACTTTGTGTGTGTGTGTGTGTGTGTGTGTGTGTATGAGTGTGTATGTGTGTAGTGAGAACACAATATTAGGTTAACTCTCAACAAACGTTGGGGCTACCCAGGAGGCTCAGTGGTAAAGTATTCACCTGCCAGTGCAGGAGATGCAGGAAATGGGGGTTTGATCCCTGGATAGGCAAGATCCCCTAGAGGAGGAAATGGCAACCCATTCCAGTATTCTTGCCTGGAGAATGCCATGGACAGAGGAGCCTGGTAGTCATGACTCAAGAGAATTGGCACACACTTGGCATGTATGCACAAGCACTTATAAGGTACCATTTCACTTCATTTCACTAGGACCCTGGAAGAAAACCCTTTCACCCCTTCAGGATTCTGAAACCAGATGCTCCTCTCGGAGACCCTCTCCTTTTCCTTCCAGCCCCACACGAACTGCCCTGGACTGCTGGTCTGCGTCTGAATTTTATCTGGATCCTGAACAGATTTTTCAGTTCGGCCCTCACACGGACTTTATGACAGACCCTGTGTGTGGGCAGGAGACAGGTGTCCTGCAGAATGCAGGGAGCAGGCAGGGTCTTGAGGGGATCTTCTGAGGGAGTGTGGATGCTTGGTGAGAGGACACAAATGTGGTGAGGCCCTGTGAGTAGGGCTGGGGGAGGAGCTAAAGAGGCCCCTGAAGGGGGAGGGGAGGCCTGGTGGAAGGGGAGGAGAGGGGTGGCAATTTGGGGAGAGAGAGGAATTGTGGCAGCTGTTACCAGGAGAAGGACTCTGGAAAATGACAGAGATGATTAGAGGGATGTAAGGGAGTTGTCATAGGCACAGTGAGAGGAAAACCTCTCCTATCTCCAGAATTCAGTTGGATAGAGTGGGTGCTGCAATAGAGAGGACCAGTCCCTGGGGCTTCTTCTGTGGATCTGGCATTCACTCTGAATCTCCCATGGGTCAGGATACAGAGTTACCATGACCAGAGTTGACCAGGGTAGGGTTAGGGCCATTCTCAGGACCCAGACATGGGAAATCAATTTCAGAGCCCCTCAGCTCTAAGGCACACCACACCACTGGAATGAACCTGCCTTCCTCAGGATGACATGCTGGTGACTGCAGGCTGCAGGA
The DNA here is from genome assembly GCF_003369695.1 of Bos indicus x Bos taurus. Classification (NCBI taxonomy): domain Eukaryota; kingdom Metazoa; phylum Chordata; class Mammalia; order Artiodactyla; family Bovidae; genus Bos; species Bos indicus x Bos taurus. The sequence continues at coordinate 52,997,437 of NC_040105.1, forward strand.
ATTGCAAGACTGGAGGCCTCTCTCCCTTGGGGTTGACTGAACAGAGACTCAGTGCAAATGCCCACGCAGTAGCCAAGAGGCAAAAATGTGGGGTCTCTGTGTCCCAGGGTTCAGACTGTAGGCTCTGGGGGAGGGGTGTGAAGCATCTGAGGTAAATGGGAGCTGTTAGCCAGAGTAGTGTCCACTTAGAGAAAACCATACAACAGAGGAGTTGTGAGTTTAAGTTGGATTTGGGGTCTCCTGGGGATTATAGCCTGGGACACAGCTCCTCCGTTAGCTCTGAGAACACTGCTCTGAGGAGGTAGCAGTGAAAACAATATGAGTTTTGCCTAGGAGATACATGAAGTCTAGCATGAGTACTGGCAAAAGACTACTGTGAAACACAGAGATCAGACATTGCAAGTTAATCATTTTCATGCTTTTGTGTGTGGGGCAAGGATCTGGGGTCACTGAACCTTTTCCTGAGGAAGCTGTGTGACTAAATAAGGGCCAGTTTGTCCAAAGCACAGTGTGCCTCTTCCTGTTTGTCACCCAGAATTCCTTCAGATTGCACTGTCATGCAGGAACTACGGACGTTACAAGTTAACCCTGTGGAACTGGCTGTGAGCAATGCTGTTTCTCTTAGGGATCCTAATTCATCTGAAGCCACAGTTGGCATTTCTGAGCTGGAGTGCATCTGTGTCCTCAGGCGTGACCTATTAGAGCTGTTTTGGGTTGGTGTCCAGGATGAGCAGTCTGAACTGTTTGCACATCTCTGTCCCAGGGCATGAAATCTCAGAACTATTTCGGGGGCCTTTGTCCAGAGGGTTGGGCCTCTCAGATGTTCATGTATCTGCACATGAGAATAGTTTTAAGAGGAAGGCTGGATGGACCCCAGTCTAACAGGGAATAGAAGCAGGCCTGTGATGTCACATTTGCTACGATTTCTACCATGCCTCTGCACAGAGATAAAAGCTTGGGGCCCCATTCTCAGAGAGGGTAATAATGCACAGTGCACAGAAGCCCAGGTAATAATCCTGTTAAGAACAATACTTGCTGATATGACTACCACCCTTGATAGGGGCCCTGTGACAGAAACTGTGTACACACACTCCCTCAGTCCATCTGTCCAGCCAACAACAAGGAGGGCACCGATAGCAGATGGGCACCCGAGGCCCAGGGCAGATGGAAGGTCTCAGCTCATGAGGAGGAGAGACTGCATGTAAACTTGGGCTCCTTGGAGGAGGCAGGGAAGAATCAGCACAACCCTGGCCAGGTAGTATGGGAGGGGGGCGTTTGCACAGGGCCACAAGGACCCTATGACTGACTCACTGTCAGGATATGTCTCTGTGTCTCTCCATCACACACCCATCGATGTGGTGGGGGAAGGTACAGAGGTGAGCCTCCAAGCAGCTGGGGAGAAATCTCACATTCACCAATTTGCATGAGGCTCCACCACAAATGCAGAGATCCCTGCCTCTCTTTCCTCCATTAAATCAGTCATTGGCAGTGAGATCAGCAGGAGGGCAGTCTGGGCAGGATAGGTTGTGAGGGACCCTGTGTACAGCATGAGCCTCCCCAGGAATGGAGCATGTACTTGTCTTGATGGGCAGAGGCCCCTGATGTGGATGAAGGGAGCATGATTAAGGCCCAGGCTATGGGCGACTGAGTCATTCCCTAGAGAGAGTCCTAGCGGAGGAGCTTCTTTTCTCCTATAAGGAAAATGTACTGTACATCATCCAGTAGCAGGGCTGGGGGCCTGTAGGTGGGTGCTAACTAAGTGGGGACAGGTTGCTGCCAGAAGTAGTCTCTCCGTCCCTGTCTAATGCTCTATCTTTGTCTTTCTCCCTGCCATCTCTATGCCTCTTATATCATGCCTCTTTGCCTTTGTAAGACTCAATGTGCCTTCAGTCACACCAAGATGGTCCTTTCCCTGTCTCTCCTGAGAATACCTTCGGTTGACATGGATGTTCACTAGAAGCAGGAGGAGGCATTCCCCTTGAATATAGGGGATTCCAGGAAAGTCATGCTCAGCTGAAGAAGGGGTGGGGAAGGGTTTTTCTTCAAATCAACCAAGAGCTCCTCAGCAATCATGTGCGAACTGGGCCTCGGAAAGAAGCCTGGGGACTTCTTTGATAAGAACCCTCCTGTGGTTCAAGTCCAAATCCTCCCAATGGCCAGAAGGCCCAAGGGACCTGGCCCTCATCACTTCTGTCACCCAATCTCTTCACTCTCCCTCCATCATGCTGTGCCTGTCACATTGCCCTCCTCACTGTTTTCATACACACTACACAGGGTTCTACACCCCAGCTTTTCCACTGGCCTTACCTCTGTCTAGGATACTTTTGATAGGCATATCTCCTCTAGGCTGTTGCTCAAATGTCACAATCTTAGAACTTCCCTGACTACTCTTTCTAAATATCACCCCCTCTCTCTATTTCAGTATCCCGATTTAATTTTAATCACGGCACTTACAAACACCTGATACATTACTTGTATTTGGGGACCACATGATCCCAACAGAATGTAAGCTCCATGAGGAAAAGGTTGATTTTCTCTGTCCTAACACACACAGTTGTGCTTGACACATACTTTGGAGAGAATGAATGAATGATGGAATGAACAAACAAATTTAAATTTGTTGAGAGAGGCATAGCTAGACAGGCTGAGGATTCTGCTATGAAACATATTCAGGGATGACAAGATGGTGACAAAGCCATGGTCTTTATCTCACCTACGTGGTGGTGTCCTTGGGTTCCCTCGGCGTTGACCCCTTTCCTAACAGAATGGAAGGTCCTGTTGTCTCTTCCACATATTACTCGCAGTGAGCGAAAGAGGGCTTTACCACACCAGGCCTGCAGATTCCAGTCTGAAGCTTTATCTATCCTGCCCCTTGGGGGACTGCAGCTGGCTTTCCCCCATGAGACCTATTTTGTATTGAACAGGAAAGCACAAACAATCACAATGCCCAGCAAAGATAAAGTGTTTTCCATGCTCTGTTACGACAGTGATCCCCATAGAGACGTTATCTTCAGTTTACGGAGACTTTTTTCTGAGTCCCAAATTGCAGGAATCTGTGGGGTTTTCCCCCTAACCTTGCCCTTCCGGCCTTTGTGGATCCTCCTGGAATGGTCCACGGGCATCTATATCTGCTGTTCCCCAATCCCACCAGCAAGGGGCGCGCGAGATGAAACAGTTCTGTCCTGGGATGTACCACCGAGGGTAGCGGAAAGACCACCCACTCTGGAAGGTACCATTGGGAGAGGGCGTGTGACAACAGAGAGGGTCCCCTTACACCGCGTCGGGCATGGACCACAGTTCCCAGCAGCGGCACTCATGGCGCCACTAGGTCCATCCCCACTCGCTCCTCTTCGTCTTCCCACTGCTTTTGAATCCGAGTGGACACAGGTATTAAGCGGAAACTTTTTCCGTCTCTTTTTCAACTCCACCCCTTCGTTTGTGGGACGACTACAGAGCGAGAGACTGGCTGTCGGTTTGGGTGTGGAGTCAGGGAAGCGTTCTGGGCAGTGATTGGCCACCGCGTGATTGCAGGCAGTGTGGTCGTAGAACAGGAACTGAGGGCGAGAGGCGCCTGTATACACGTGCTCCTGCGTTGGCGTGCGCGACTTTTCAGAGCATACAATTTCCCTCCGAGTCTTATTGCTTTTCCCAAAGGGGTCGAATAGCTGCCCTGGTTAGTGGCGAGGTTTGGCGCAGTCGCTGGTTGTGTATGGTGACAGCGTTTCATTCTTGTTTAGCTCTCGCTCAATCTGGATCGTGTGGCAGTGCACGGCCATTCACACAGCTGCTGCTGCTAAGTCGCGTCAATCGTGTCCGACTCTGTGCGACCCCATAGATGGCAGCCCACTAGACTCCCCGTCCCTAGAATTCTCCAGGCCAGAACACTGGAGTGAGTTGCCATTTCCTTCTCCAATCCATGAAAGTGAAAAGTGAAAGTGAAGTCGCTCAGTCGTCTCCGACTCTTAGCGACCCCATGGACTGCAGCCTACCACGCTCCTCTGTCCACGGGGTTTTCCAGGCAAGAGTACTGGAGTGGGTCGCCAGTGCCTTCTCTGGTCATTCACACAAATGCATGCAATTCATGTCCAGGGAGAGGTCTCTGAGTTTGGTGTCTCTCCCTGGAGAATAAACTGTATCTGGCAGCTTGGGATTGTGTATTGCTTCGTGTGACAACACAGGTGTTGTTTGGGTACATTTGATCTTCTTGAGGCTTTTGGCAAGGTTCTGAGTGTTGGGATATTTGATGTGAGTGGATTTTGTGAGCCATAGTACAAAGCCTCTAGGATGTGTGCCTGTATACCGGGATGTGCATCTTTGGAGCTTGCTGGCTTTTCAGTCCCTGGGTGAGAGATCTCTGTGTAGGCGTCTGAACCCCAGAATGTGAGATCACTGAGCTTTTGATTCTGCGTTCCAAGCTGTGATGCCTCTGTGCTGCTTTAAGGATGGGTCAGTGTAAAGGTGTAAACTATCAGCTGCTTGGGGATCTATGCACAGGTTGCAAGTTTTTCATTTGCCTGGGAAATTAATCTTAAGATTACATGATGTTCTTGAGTTATTATTAAAACTTCTGTCTTTCTGTTAGAGGGTTTTGTATTGGGTCAGTAAGCATCCCAGTGGTTTGGGAGTCAGTCTCCATGATGTGAAGTATCTGTGCAATTCTCATTTGTTTCTGTCTGGAAGACTTTGGTCTGTTTGGAGGGTCTTTGTCACAGTGTGTATGGTTATGGTTTCATTGTGTTTGAGGATCTGAGTCTCGAGTTGTACACTCTCTGTGCAGAGATTCAGTGAGCTCTTTTTGGTGTCTCTGGGTATCTATGAGCTGTTTGGAGTCTTTGTGTTAGAAATAAAACCTCTTATGTTCTTGGCTGTGAGGTCTCTGTCCGGGAACTGAGGATTTGGAAGCTGGCAGATATGATTCTGAAGCCTGGAACCTGACATGCTGACTGTGTGTTGTTGAGTGTATCACTTGTCTCCTGAAATCTCAGTTCATATCATAATTAATACAGTGGGGCCAGTGCCCATCTTGGAGGGTACCTGTGCATGTTAGCAATGTGTGTAAAGGGCCTGGCTCCAGACTGTACTTCAGCAAATGTTTTCTGAGCACCTGCCATAGACCTGAGCACTATTGGAGGAGTTTGGGACAGGACAAAACCAACCAAGTCTCTCATTTCATAGACTTGGTGGTCAGTAAATAATCAAGGGTGGCAGGCGCTATGAAGAAAGATATTGCTAGATAGGGGAAGCGGTGTATGTAGGTATGATGTTATTGTTTTATTCAAGATAATGAGGGAAAGACTTCCTGAAAGATGGCAAGTAAGCAGAGATCTGGAGGAAGTAAGGGGAACAGGCTGTGGGGTTACCTAAGAGAAGAGCATTCCAGACAGAAGGAACAATAAATGCAACAGTCCTGGCATGGAAATCTACTTGGCGTGCTCCTGAATGTCAGGAATCCTGTGATGTGCTGGGTTTGGCACGTAGCTCTCATCAAAAGGGGCCTTGTGCTGCTATTTCAGTTTCTCCCACAGTTTGTGGTCATCCGCATCTGTAACCTATTTCTTTCCTGAAAGTGGTAAGTTTTGTCTTTAGTTATCTTTTTTTTTTATTCTTCTTGGTGGAAACTTATGAATTCATATTGACCTTTTGAAAGAGCCAGCTTTGGGTTTTGTTGATTATCTATATATTTTTTCTAATATCTGTTCCGATCTCTACTTTCCTTATTTTGCTGACAATCTCACTACCAAAGGGGTTTAATAAAGTCCCTGAGAGTTTCCCAAGTGTAGTGAAATCTCACAGATTCTAGGGCACTGTTGTGGCCACACTGAGTGAGATTCACTGAGTGTAGATCATGGAATCTGCACTTTTTAAAAGAATTCCTCAGTTCTGATTAACATGGACAACTTGTCTAGGCACTACCAGAGCAGAGGCATGGTCTGATTTTGCCTGCTGCCAGGGTCTGTCTCCATTGAGAGCATGTGACAGGGGTTTCCTGCTTTCTCTGATGCACAAACCCAAGACCACCAGCCTAGGAGACTCACTGACATGCTGTCTGCTGTTCTGAGGAGGCTCTGAGACCATCGTGTCTACAAAACATCCTGATGCCAGTCTTGTCAAGCCTCCATTTGAAAGATTTCTGAAGAAATCAGATTTCTATTTAGTGTGCATTTCTATGATGTAAGATCAATTTATGTTATGTGGTAGCTGTTATTCTATATATTTTGCCACAGCCATTGGATCTTACTCTTGACTGATAAATACAGAACACACAGTTTTCCACAGTGCATCCAGACCTCTGGCTCCCTTAATGCTGGAGACACTGAACAAGTTACGTAGTGCGTCTGTACCTCATTCCCCGTTTAACCACATGGAAACACTCAGTTGAGTTCAGTTCAGTCACTCAGTTGTGTCCGACTCTTTGCGATCCCATCAATCACAGCACACCAGGCCTCCCTGTCCATCACCAACTCCCACAGTTCACTCAGACTCACGTCCGTCGAGTCAGTTATGCCATCCAGCCATCTGATCCTCTGTCGTCTCCTTCTCCTCCTGCCCTCAATCCCTTCCAACATCAGGGTCTTTTCCAATGAGTCAACTCTTCGCATGAGGTGGCCAAAGTATTGGAGTTACAGCTTCAGCATCATTCCTTCCAAAGAACACCCAGGACTGATCTCCTTTAGAATGGACTGGTTGGATCTCCTTGCAGTCCAAGGGGCTCTCAAGAGTCTTCTCCAACACCACAGTTCAAAAGCATCAATTCTTTGGCACTCAGCTTTCTTCACAGTCCAACTCTCACATCCATACATGACTACTGGAAAAACCATAGCCTTGACTAGATGGACCTTTGTTGGCCAAGTAATGTCTCTGCTTTTGAATATGCTATCTAGGTTGGTCATAGCTTTCCTTCCAAGGAGTAACCGTCTTTTAATTTCATGACTGCAATCACCATCTGCAGTTATTTTGGAGCCCCCAAAAATAGTCTGACACTGTTTGCACTGTTTCCTCATCTCTTTCTCATGAAGTGATGGGACCAGATGCCATGATCTTCGTTTTCTGAATGTTGAGCTTTAAGCCAACTTTTTCACTCTCCTCTTTCACTTTCATCAAGAGGCTTTTTAGTTCCTCTTCACTTTCTGCCATAAGGGTAGAGTCATCTGCATATCTGAGGTTATTGATATTTCTCCAAGCAATCTTAATTCCAGCTTATGCTTCTTCCAGCCCAGCATTTCTCATGATGTACTCTGCACAGAAGTTAAATATGCAGGGTGACAATATACAGCCTTGACGTACTCCTTTTCCTATTTGGAACCAGTCTGTTGTTCCATGTCCAGTTCTAACTGTTACTTCCTGACCTGCATACAGGTTTCTCGAGAGGCAGGTCATGTGGTCTGGTATTCCCATGTCTTTCAGAATTTTCCACAGTTTATTGTGATCCACACAGTCAAAGGCTTTGGCATAGTCAGTAGAGCAGAAGTAGAATGTTTTCTGCTACTCTCTTGGTTTTTCGATGATCCAGCGGATGTTGGCAATTTGATCTCTGGTTCCTCTGCCTTTTCTAAAACCAGCTTGAACATCTGGAAGTTCACGGTTCACGTATTGCTGAAGCCTGGCTTGGAGAATTTTGAGCATTACTTTACTAGCATGTGAGATGAGTGCAATTGTGTGGTAGTTTGAGCAACTTTGACATTGCCTTTCTTTGAGATTGGAATGAAAACTGACCTTTTCCAGTCCTGTGGCCACTGCTGAGTTTTCCAAACTTGCTGGCATATTGAGTGTAGCACTTTCACAGCATCATCTTTCAGGATTTGAAATAGCTCAACTGTAATTCCATAACCTCCACTAGCTTTGTTCGTAGTAATGCTTTCTAAGGCCCACTTGACTTCACATTCCAGGATGTCTGGCTCTAGGTGAGTGATCACACCATCGTGATTATCTGGATCGTGAAGATCTTTTTTGTACAGTTTTTCTGTGTATTCTTGCCACCTCTTCTTAATATCTTCTGCTTCTGTTAGGTCCATACCATTTCTGTCCTTTATCGAGCCCATCTTTGCATGAAATGTTCCCTTGGTATATCTAATTTTCTTGAAGAGATCTCTAGTCTTTCCCATTCTGTTGTTTTCCTCTATTTCTTTGCATTGATCTCTCAGGAAGGCTTTCTTATCTCTCCTTGTTATTCTTTGGAACTCTGCATTCAGATGCTTATATCTTTCCTTTTCTCCTTTGCTTTTCTCTTCTCTTCTTTTCAGAGCTATTTATAAGGCCTCCTCAGACAGCCATTTTGCTTTTTTGCTTTTCTTTTCTATGGGGATTGTCTTGATCCCTGTCTCCTGTACAATGTCACGAACCTCCGTCCATACGTCATCAGGCACTCTTATCTATCAGATTTAGTCCTGTAAATCTATTTCTCACTTTCACTGTACAATCATATGGGATTTGATTTAGGTCATGCCTGAATGGTCTAGTGGTTTTCCCTACTTTCTTCAATTTAAATCTGAATTTGGCAGTAAGGAGTTCATGATCTGGGGAGTTCCTCTTTCAGTATCCTATCATTTTGCCTTTTCATACTGTTTATGGGGTTCTCAAGGCAAGAATACTGAAGTGGTTTGCCATTCCCTTCTCCAGTGGACCACATTCTGTCAGACCTCTCCACCATGACCCGCCCATGTTGGGTGGCCCCACACTGCATGGCTTAGTTTCACTGAGTTAACACTAGCTTGGGGTAAATTTAACTACTTCACGGGGCAATGTAGACTACTGACCATGTTAAGACATGGGAAATTGTCAGGACAGTATGTGCCATATGGTATATTCCAAGGCAATTCTAGCTGTTGTCATTTCTGTTGACAAGTAGTAGTTGGAGGAAGCTGCAGCAGTTGCAGGAGTTTGAGCAACCATTTGCAACTTAAAAGCCTTCATGTGGCTAGAAACAAATCCAGCTACACAGTTACAGGTGCAGGGAGCAAACAGCAAAAACAGAACAATCAGAATTATTGTAATCAAGATAGTTTTCCACCATGGGGAACTAGTTAACATCTCCCAAAGTGAGGAAATTGAGGCTTCAGGAGCATCCATGGCCTGAATCATCTTGTTCATGTGTTTAGTAAAATGAGTACCATTAGTACTCATATCAGGTATATATGTACAGCACTGGGTATGAATAATGGCACAACTTCCTCCTCGTGCAGCTGTCAGAATATCTAAGGCCAATCTGTTTTGTAAAACCACCTTTCTAATTTGTATTTGTTCAGCATTAAGAGATGAAATGTGGCAATAAGGAGCTCATGATCTGAGCCACAGTCTGCTCCCGGTCTTCTTTTGCTGACTGTATAGAGCTTCTCCATCTTTGGCTGCAAAGAATATAATCAATCTGATTTCGGGGTTGACCATCTGGTGATGTCCATGTGTAGAGTCTTCTCTTGTGTTGTTGGAAGAGGGTGTTTGCTATGACCAGTGCGTTCTCTTGGCAAAATTCTATTAGCATTTGCCCTGCTTCATTTCATATTCCAAGGCCAAATTTGCCTGTTACTCCAGGTGTTTCTTGACTTCCTACTTTTGCATTCCAGTCCCCTATAATGAAAAGGACATCTTTTTTGGGTGTTAACAACCAGTCCATTCTAAAGGAGATCAGCCCTGGGTGTTCTTTGGAAGGAATGATGCTAAAGCTGAAACTCCAGTACTTTGGCCACCTCATGCGAAGAGTTGACTCATTGGAAAAGATGACTCATTGGAAACTCTGGTGCTGGGAGGGATTGGGGGCAGGAGGAAAAGGGGACGACAGAGGATGAGATGGCTGGATGGTATCACCGACTCCATGGACGTGAGTTTGAGTGAACCATGGGAGATGGTGATGGACAGGGAGGCCTGGTGTCCTGCAACTCATGGGGTCGCAAAGAGTTGGACACAACTGAGCAACTGAACTGAACTGAACTGAACTGAAGAGCTGAAATAGCTTTTTGAGAATCTTGTAATGCCTGTTGAGTAAAATTAGTCAAAGCATCCGCTCATAGCAGAATATCTGTAGTTCCCAGAGAGGGAACAAACACTGCAGCCAAAAAATCATACCAGTGAAATACAGACCTTGCCCACAGAGTTGTAAGGTGTGGTAAATTAGCAGGCTTTTCTGGAAGCTCTGGAAATATAAAGCCGTGAGTAAAAGCTAGACCTTGGGTGCATCTCCGTATCCAGCCAGGGGGAAGCCTTGCCCATAGGTAAGAGCCACATATCCAGTAGGTACCGTTTGGAGCAAGCCAGTGTGACTGAGATATCCAGTCCCAATCAGTGCCTGGCCAGGCAAAGGGAGGACCTGAACTGGGGTTGGAAAATACGGGAATGATTACCTTGCATATTTCCTGAGGCAAAAGTCCCAGTTGTTTCCAATCATTACAATTAAGTTGTTGGCTAACTTCTGGGGATGGCTCTATTTGTCCCCAGCATATATGGGCAGTAGACATTAGACGTCCTTTTTCAGGAGTTAGCCATATAACCTCAATCATCCCATATTTGATAAACGTCAGGTAAAAAGCCACTAGATCTAGACCCATTTACCTTCTGTGTAGCAAAATAGTCATTAAACCAAGACAATGTATAATCAAAATTAAAAGCCACGTTATGTCCATAATTAAAGTACAAAGTGTTGCGCCAGTCCATCTTAGGGTTGTTAGATGTCATCAGATTAAGAAGAGGCATCACATACGATTGTTGTCGAAGGTATTCACAGAGTTGGAGAAAGTCTTTTCCTTGAAGTGGAGATGTCCACCATGGGAAGCCTTCCACTGATGAAGAGGGGAGCACTCTGCACACCCAGCAGTTAGACTGATTGTGGAATGCAGCATAGGAGTGAGCCCAGGACAGGAAGGCATTGTCTTGAGGATCAAACGGCAAACTCAGGATTTTTGGAGTCAGCAGAAGTAGGCTCACATAGATTATCAGGGCCATCTGAAAAGTACAAAGTCAGAGCATAGAAAGTAAAGACATAAAATGACGTGACTTAGTTCTGGTCAGGATGCCACCTCTTAACTTGAGTGTGATGCACCCATGAATCTATTCCTGGCACTTTGACGGCTGTGGGAGAAGAAAGTATAACCTGGTAAGGGCCTTCCCAGAGGGGTTCGAGGGATTGGCCCCCAGATCCCAGTGTTTTTATCAGGACCTCTGTTCCTGGCTCAGATAGAGGCTTGCTTAACGCAGAGGCTGGGTCAGGAGTCACCTGCTGGAATTCCATTAATGTCTGCTGAAAAATTGAGAGCTGAGTTACATAATTAGTTAATCCTAAGGCTTCAGCGTCTATAACAATGTCCTTGCATAATAAAGGCCTTCCTATAAATACATTAAAAGGGGGGCAATCCCTCCTTTTGGGGGGCAGTCCCAGCCCTCATTAAAACTATGGGTAGAACTTTAATCCAATTGTCCTGTGTCTCTTGAGTTAATGTGCACAGATGTCTTTTGATAATGTCGTTAGCTGTTTCAACCTTTCCTGAGGATTGGGGTCTCCAGGAACAGTGTAAGTGAGCTTCTATTCCTAGAGCTTTAGACACCCCCTGAGTTAGAGCAGCTTCAAAGGTGGTGCCATTGTCACTCTGAAGCCTCCATGGCAGCACAAACCTGGGGATAATTTCATGGATTAAAATTCTTATAACTTCCTTAGCCTGTTCACTGCAACAGGGAAAAGCCTCAATCCATCCAGGAAAAGTATCCACCCAAACTTGTGAGCAAGAATATCCCTTAGCTTTTGGCATATGAATAAAATCAATTTCCCAGTCTTCTCCAGGATATTTTCCACTTCATTGTAATCCAGATTTTGCTAGCTTTTCAGTCTTTGGGTTATTTTTCTGACAAACCTCACATCTTTTGATAATGTCCTTTAAAGTTTTCACTACATTTTTACCTTCAAACAAATGAGAAGCTATCTGGTAAGTACTCTCTACATCTCAATGAAACTGTGGTGTAAACCCTTAAGAATTTTCCATTGAGTCTTTTCAGGAATTGTTAATCGTCCATCCTCAGACTGTAGCCATCCTTTATCAGTAATCTTTGCTCCTCTTTTCACATATCTTTCTAATTCTTCCTCAGTATATTGCGGTTTTTCCTGTTCCACAGGACCTGTCCAGATCAAAGGCATCTGCAGTGAAGGGGTTTCCTAAAGTGCCACTTTTCTGGCTTGACAATCAGCCAGGTGATTACCTTCAGCTACTTTACTCCCATCCCTGCTGTGCCCTTTGCAATGCCTAACAGCTACTCCTTTAGGACAATGTATAGTCGTAAAAAGTCTCTGGATCTCTCTGAAATAAATGCTAAATAGGTTCTCCTGTTGCCCTTTTAAACTGTTTTTCTTTCCATATTGCAGCATGAGCATGTAAAGTCAAATAAGCATACTTAGAATCAGTGTAGATATTTGCTCGCTGCCCTTCGCTTAACTCTAGAGCTCGGGTCAAAGCCATAAGTTCCGCTAACTGAGCACTGGTTCCCTGGGGGAGAGATTTTGCTTCTAAAACCTGTTCAGCAGTCACCAGGGCATAACTTGCTTTACGCTTCCCATCCTGATCACCAGTATCAGGGTCTTTTCCTGTGAGTCGTCTGTTCCCATCAGGTGGCTAAAGTATTGGAGCTTCCACTTCAGCATCGGCCCTGCCAGTGAATGTTCACAGTTGGTTTCCTTTAGGATTGGCTGTTTTGATATCCTTGTGGTCTGAGGGATTCTCAAGTGTCTTCTCCAGCACCACAAACTGAAAGCGTCAATTCTTTGTCACTCAGCCTTCTTAATGATCGAACTCACACGTCTGTACATGACTACTGAAAAAGCCATAGTTTTGACTATATGGACCTTTGTTGGCAAAGTGATGTCTCTGCTTTATACTATGCTGTCTAGGTTTGACATAGGCTTCCCTGGTGGCTCAGTGGTAAAGAATCCGCCTGCATGGGTGTATCTGCCAGGAGCCAGCATGGGAGATCCCACCCATAACAAGGTCATGGGGAAGAGACCTGACGAGCAAGGTGGATCAGGACTCGAGGGACCCCCTGGACCTGCTCGAGCATCTACCCCCAAACCAGAATCTGTCTGTCTTACTATTTTGTGCCTTTCACCAACTCTTCTGACATTAACAGGGGGCTGTCCCCGACCACCTTTCTCTGGAAAAAGTCACTTAGGGCTTCAGTTCATAAGTCTCCTGGGCATGATAGGAGTGTTTCAATTCAAACCCCTCTGTTGACGTTGCATGACAGGTTTATCCATACTCTTGCAATTAACACACATGATTATTCACAACTCCCCAACCTTGAAAGGCATGGGAAGCCAAAACATTCTAAAAGTCCTAATGAGCATAGAGTCCTTTAAGGGGTGAAAAATTATTAAAATAGTACTGGTAAAGGGCTTCATTGTTGGGCCAATGTTTGCTGCCAAGTGCCCACATCCCTTATCCATTGTGCACCTGGGAGTGCATTGGTTAGCATAGTTGGAATGTAGGAAAACAAGCAGCAGCCTTGGAATTAACCACATCAGACCTTTGAGCTAATTGGTTCTTTCTTTGTTGTAACTCACTGCAGCTTTGCTCCGTGAGAATGTAACTCTGTTTAGCACTTTCTGAGGCTGACATAGATTAGAAATATAAATATTTATAATTTTTTATATAATTATAAAAATTATAATTTTCAAACCAGAAAATAAGTTTTCCGGTTGAGCAGCCCTTATCAAAAAAGGGTCATAAAATGTCCACAGGCCTCCAAGGCCAGAAGATAATGTACACAACATTGTTTATGGGAAAGGTATGCAGAAAAAATCCTGGTTTCGATAAAGACAAGACAGATGTAATGTTTGGGCTGACTCTGCATGACTTTGCATTTTTCATTTCCCTCTATGTACAAGTCAAGGTATAAAAGTTCCTTTTGAAAACAAAGTTATGGGCCTTGCTCACTGAAGCTTGGTCTCCCTGTGTCATTCTTTCTTTCTTTCCTTTTCTTTCATTATCTCTCTCTTCTTCTTTCAGGATGACTCCTTGGGGCCCAGGGGCTCTCTGAGTTCACTATTTTGCTTGGGCTTCTAAGACCTGATCAGATCTAAGACCAGATGCAGGAAGGCGCCCTGCATCTTCACCTGGGAGGGGGCGTCCTGCGTCCTCACCCCACCAAGGGGTGCCTGCGGCCTCCGTGAACAGAGCAAGTTCCATGTCAAGAGGCTTATTGGCTTTCTGTGTAGATCAAGGAAGATCAAGCCTCTTTCTCTCCTCTTTACTTTCCTTATCACCGACGCCATCCTCCTGAGGGAATCCCTGGATCCTGCTGGGTCTGGACCCCGGTATGTATCTATGGCTGATGCTTGTTGATGTTTGACAGAAAACAACAAAATTCTGTAAAGCAATTATCCTTCAATTAAAACATGAATACATTGGCAAAAAAAAAAAAACAAAACCTTCCTGCAATGCATGGGATGCAGGAGTCATGGGTTTCACCCCTGGGTTGGGAAGATGCCCTGCCATGCCCCATGGGAGGAGGGCATGGCAATCCACTAAGGTATTCTCTCCTGGAGAATCCCATGGACAGAGGCACCTGGCAGGCTACGGTCTGTGGAGTCATAAAGAGTCAGACACGACTGAAGCAATGAGCTTGCATGCATACTATCTTTGTCATAGCTGTTCTTCCAAGGATCAAGTGTCTTAATTACATGGCAGCAATCACCATCCACAGAGATTTTGGAGCCTCCAAAATTCAATCTGTCTGTGTATCCACTTCCCCGCTTCTGTTTTCTGTGAAATGATAGGAGTAGATGCCATAATCTTATATTTTTGAATGTTGAGTTTTAAGCCAGCCTTTTCATCCTCCTCTTTTACCCGCAGCAAGAAGTTCTTTAGTTCCTCTTCAGTTTCTGCCATTAAAGTGGTATGATCTGCATATCTGAGCTTGTTGATATTTCTGCCAGCAACCTTGATTCCAGCTTGTGAGTCATCCAGCCCATCATTTCCCATGATGTGCTCTGCATGTAAGTTGAATAAGCAGAGTGACACTATACCACCTTGTCTTAGTCCTTTCCCAATTTTGAGCCAGTCTGTTGTTCCATGTTTTATTCTAACTGTTACTTCTTAACCCTCATACAGGTTTCTCAGTAGACAGGTCCGCTAGTCTGGTACTCCCATCTCTAAGAATTTTCCACAGTTTTTTGTGATCCACACAGTCAGAGGCCTTGAGGTAGTCTAGTCAATGAAGCAGAAGTAGATGTGTTTCTGGAATTCCCTTGCTTTCCGCATGATCAAATGAAGGTTGCACTTTTATCTATTGTTTCTCTGCCTCTTCAAAACCAACTTGTATATCTGGAAGTTCTCGTTCCATATACTGTTGAAGCCTAGCTTGAAGGAGTCTACTAACTGGAGGCTTCAGAAATATGGGACAATCTAAGCTTGAGAAATTGGAGGGTATGAATGAAGCCCAATAAGAGAGACAAAAAGGGAGTTCTCTACTTTCCATGATGTTAGCAAGCTGGGCAAGGGCTAGACCATACCTTCAACTTCTTATGTAGGACAGTAGCCTTTATCTAGAAAGTCATGAACAGTTGTGCAACTGTAAGAGAGGGAGGGAGAGGGCGGTGAGAGGGAGACAGGCACCCTGAGTGGATGTGAGAGACCCGTTAGAAGGGGGTTGACTATTAAATAGAGGGGGGCTTTGGACTAGAGGAGATGTGGTGGTCATGGGAAAAAGTCGATGCATTAGACATTTTTGAAGTAGAATTGACAGAACTCAGCAAGAATATTGACTTGAGGTGAAGGAGAGGGAATTGTAAACCTGGTTAAGACCAAGTTTCTGTGTGCTGTCATAAGGGTACAAAGGTGTCATTGGGAATCCTGAAAGTTGGCCGAGTCTGGGAAGAATTTCAAATAAGATTTTTATGTTTATGAGCTCAAGGTCTAGATGGATACAATAACCAGTATTTACATACTTAAAAGATCCTTTTCCTTTTTTAAAAAAGTGAGAAGTATTGAGATATAATTTATATACAATAGAAGTCAATGCATTAAAGCATTACCATTTGTCGAGTTTTGTCATATGCATTACGGTAAAGATCGCTCAGTCGTGTCCGACTCTTTGCAATGCCATGGACTATAGCTTACCAGGCTCCTTTGTCCATGGGATTTTCCAGGCAATAGTACTGGAGTGGATTGCCATTTCCTTCTCCAGGGAACTTCCCGACCCAGGGATCGAACCCGGGTCTCCCGCATTGTAGACAGACGCTTAACCGTCTGAGACACCAGGGAAGTCATACCATTGTGTAAATGCCAGCACAATAAAAATGTAGAAAACGTCCCATTGGTTTGAAAATGCTCCCTTGGGCTATTTCCTTTCAGACTCCTTCCTCCACTCCTATACCCTGGCAACCACAGACATATTTCTCTGCCTATAGTTGTGCTTTTCCAGAAATCCATTGACATGAAATCATGTAATACATAACATACAATCATATAATACATATGTATCATGGGTTTTGTAGTAAGGTACCAAGAGAGAAGTGGACTGGTTGCTCTGCATGCAGACTCCCCTCAGCCACAGACACTGAGAAAATCCCCATAGTCAGGCTGTAAAGACTGAGCCTTTCTTCGTGTTCCAACTGAATTCCAAGGGAGTTGGGGGAAATAGGTCTGGTGAACAGGAGTGTGACAAGAACAATAGTCCTGAATTTTTAAATTCCTAGCAGTATTTCACTAAATATCTTCATGATGGAGAATTCTGTTGTGAAATCAAACTTCCTCACAAAAATTCAGCCTTCCTGTGTACCTTAAGGTGATTTCTCTGCCAGCATAGCAAAGACAAAAATGGCTTTGCAAGCAACTGTATTTGGTGTAATTGGAATGCATGTACACTCTAACTTAACCAGAATTTTCTTTTGAAAGTATTATCACATTAAAAAAAAATAATAAGTCAACATATGGTCATAAAAGTGATCAAATATAGCTGTGCTCTTAAACACATTTTCTAAATCACTATATTCTACTTTCCAGGAGAAATATCAGTGGGCAAGTAGCATCAACATTGGGACCTATAGATCAGGATCGCCCAAGCTGGATGAACCTGTGGTTGTGAGTACCTTACCATTTGATGTTTTCTCTTAACACAAGTTTATTTTTGAGAAAATCATGTTAAGTAGTACAGATGCAGTGATAAAGGTCTTCCATGCTGATAAAGGGTGACAGTTTGTCTTAGGAAGGAACATTGATCCAGATATATTACAGTCTGGCATTGCTTATGAGTATACTGTTACATTCCCTGGAAATGTGCCCAGTGACTCCCTCCTCCTGCTTATTAACAACAGGCTGCATACTTCCATCCCAACATAGATTTAAATAACTTTCAAAGTCTTTCTGGGTAACTCTTTTGGGAGCTAACTCTTCTCTGTGGGAAGAATAACTTTATTAAAATAAGTACATAGAATTGTGTTGGGAAAATGTTGTTAGGTGTACTTATGATCAGATATATCTATATATTATGTATATTTATGCTATTAGATGTATTAACAACAAAAAGTTTTTATTTGCATGCACACTCTACTAGGACCAGCAGCCCAGTGTTGAGCAACCTCAACAAGAGGAACCACCAGCTGGGATTCAGGATATCATACCTGGGAAGGAGGAAGTAAATGGAGAGGATCCACTGAATCATAATGAAGAGAAGGAAAAGGATGCCTCTGGAGGTAAAGTGTATGTGTGCATCATGTCTTAAGACATAACCAGTAAGAGGAGGAAAGGAAACATTAGAAAAGGACTTCAGACAGTTCCTAAAAAACTGAGCAGAGTATAGTTTGCAGGTCAGTGTGGTCGCTCAAATTTTCCTTTGTTTTCAAGACAAAGAGAGGGGGCAACTAAGTTGTCTGAGGACAACCCTGGGAAAAGAAAATGGTAATAACATTCGGAAAATTCTGCTTTCCTTTTTCTCCAGCAAAATGTTCCTGGAATAATGCTCCTGAGGTTCTTATTCATCACATTTTTACCATAATAGCCTAAGACTTTTAAGTCATAATGCTGAGGGAATCAATATCATCATTCCCTACTGTATGCTTTACAGCTGAATTGATACATTTTTTTTAAAGATTCTGACCTGGAAACTGATCTCCAGGAATTGGCTGAGGCAAAGACTGGGGGTAAAGGTGGAGATGGTCATGATGTCAGGGAGGAGTTTGCATCAAATACAGAGCCTGTTGAAATGCCAGAAGCAGGTATGTCATCCATTCAGAAAGTAATTTATGTGGTTTCTGTTTTTCAGAATATTATATCTTTAACAATATAGAGGGAACATTACTATTATTTTTATAACAGAGTTCACATATTCTTTGAAAGATAGTTCAGACCCCAGATGCCTGAGTGCCTGACTTACAGACTTTCAAATAAAGAAGCAGACAGGATCAAAGCCATATCGAATTGAAAATAGGGAACTATTTTCTTCTCTTGTATTAGTACTTTAAGCAACAGCTAATAATTTTCAGGTTCTTTTATAATTTCTGCTTGTAGCAAATATGGCATTTATTTGTAATAAATATCAGTTTATATGAAACATGCTCGGGCATTCAAGTAGGTTCTAGTACAAGCTTTAACATAACGTGTGTGATTCTGTGAAATCCCTTAACTTCTGAACTCAACTTTACTCATGTAAGTTGTGAATTCAGAACAGATACACTAAAAAGCTAATTTTTCAATGCTAACTTTTGCATTCTCTGATTCTCTTCGATGGAATGCATAGAAGAATACTCTTTTTATGATTTATTTATCATAAAATATTTTCTTGAGTCAAATTATAACAGGGGAATTGAGATTTCATTTTCTTATGGGGGACACATGTTCACCTGTGGCTGATTCATGTCAATGTATGGCAAAAAGCACCACAATATTGTAAAGTAATTAGCTTCCATTTAAAATAAATAAATTAATTTTTTAAAGAAAATGAGCCAACATTCTTCTTGATATTTGTTAAATTCTCTCAAATTCTGAATTCTCTAGCTCTTAAAAAAACAGTTGTATTTTAAATCCTTTCCCCAGGGAAGCATGAAATGACTGAATAATAAAATGGCAAAAGGTAGTCTAGTTTCCTGTTTCTGTGGCTAATCTAGTTGAGAGAGTGCATTTAGTCGGTGATATTCAAGGCAGGTGTGAGTAAGATACATATGCTAAGCACACTACCTGCCCCTATGTTTGGTATTTTTTGGGGGGCAGGGGTGTTGCCTATTTTATTTGGAGGATCATTACTTTACAATACTATAATGGTTTTTGCTCTACATCCCACTTTCACTCTTAAAGAACTAATAAAAATCTAAGCCTCATGATATAATCATCTCTAACCATATCAAGTATGTTATTTTTCCTTTGATACATGAATTTAAAAAGTTCTGAAGGTCAAAGATTGTAACTCTAGTTCTTCCTGCGTAATCAACTTAGTATCTTTCACATACGTGTTTTCCCAATTGCTGACAATGAATTGCATGGTTCTGATTTTAAAGGAAGAACTTCATAGTTAGGGAAGAATTTACTGTGTATTAGCCTTCTAAATATTTTCACTTTACATTTTTGTTCCATTTCATTAGAACATTTAGACAAAAATACAACTTTCAGACTACGTTCAAGTAACTACAGAACATGAGTAAAATGTTCTCATAGAAAATTCTTAGCCCTAAATATGTGTGGTATTTAAAAAGAAAAATACATAAATTACAAGGTACATAAATACAAAATCCTACATCCAACATAAAAGGTAAGAAAAAGAGCAACAGAATAAACCTAAGGGAAAAGGAAAAGATACTTAATAAAAGACAGTTATGAATTGTTAGGAAGAGGAAAATAAACTCAACTAATAAATAAAGACAATGTGCTAGTTTCCATAATTTTTAATATATATATATATAGACACACACAGACACATACATTTTAAAATATTCTTTTCCGTTGTGATTTATCACAGGAGATTGGACATAGTTCCCTGTGCTGTATAGTAGGACCTTGTTGTTTATCCGTTCTGAATGTAATAGTTTGTATCTGTCAACCCCAAACTGCTAGTCCACTCCTCTTAGTTTACATAACTGTGAAGAAAATGGAAAGAGCCCAAGTATACATAATAAGAAATATGAACAAGACACTAACAGTATATTACAGACTTAAAACTGAGTATAATCTGGAACTCAGATATTTTCATAATATTAATGAAATGGCTAATAGGGTAGAAAAACAAGTATTATTTAACATACCCCAGTAACTAAATAACTAAACATCACCAATACTGGTAATATGCTTAAAAAGTCTATAGAATCTCAAGAGGATTAACTGAAGGTAAGCCAAAGGGTCGCCCTTAGTGTTCTTGTTTTAGTCCATTTTATAAAACTACAACTGCAGTGAGCTTTGTATACCTCTCCTGTCATCAAAGTTCTGCTGAGGAACTTTTTTAAGGTTTATATTATAGGTGAAGGGCAACCATTTGCTTGAAAGAAGATAAACTGAAACGATTTATGCTGTTCTTATGTTGTGTATTTGACTGTTAAAGTTCTGTGAATAAAGTTTCATTTTCTACTTGCACATTTTTGTTAAATTTATCCCTGGCTATTTAATGTTATTGAAAATTGATGGTTTGTGATTTTTATTGTCTAGTTGAGGATGTATGTAGAGATGGAATGTTTGTATATGGACTTTCTGTCCAACAGTTCCTCTAAATATGCATATTAATTCCACAAATTTAGATCTAGATTATTTTTGCTTTTCAAAATATACTATTATATTTGAATATCAACAGTTTCTACTGGCTTAAACCTTAAACCTGTCCTCATTTTGCAGCATTGAACAAACCTAGCCAGAATAGTCTTGACTAAAGCAGGTGATAATTGGCATTTTTCCCAATAGGAAATGAAAAATCTTCTCCATTTCAACCTGTTTATGTTGCGTTTTTTGTACATATAGTTTATCAGAGTAAGTTCCATTCTATCCCTAGTTTGCCATCTTGAATATAGATTAATTTTCATCAAACACGTATAATGTATCAATAGTGATGATCATAGAATTGTTTTCCCTCCATTTTTCTATTAGTGTGGTGAATTGCATTGGTAACCTTATACATGTAAACCACCCTTGCACTTCTAGGGTTAAAAAAATTTGGTCATAACATGTTCTTTAGGTGTAATCTACATGTTAATGCATATACATACATATATATATATATAGCGACACATAAAAAATTCGTAAAAGCCTTTGGTCTTCTCTTGAATAAATGGGTTTACAAAATGTGCTACCCAAATCTCATATGGTGTCCCTGATGAAATCATTGACAGGGAAACATTTTTTAAAACTTAATATGATTGTATTGTCCTATAGAGAAATGGAATGCCAAAGCCATTGTTAAAGGTTGTAGGGAGACAGGAAAAAAACTGCTGTCAAATTCCATGGCAAATGCCACACCATATCTTTCACACACTTCTGACTTGCCTTCCAAGATTTTTGGGGTGCAGGGAGAGAGCAGCCACAAACATATTTTCTTCTCCATGACATCCTCTATTGGCTTGATAGTCACCAGATCTCAGAAGCCCTCCAACTGTCTGTGTGTGAATCACTCAGTCATGTCCGACTCTTAGTGACCCCATGGACCGCAGCCTACAAGGCTCCTCCATCCATGGGATTTTCCAGGCAAGAGTACTGGAGTGGGTTGCCATTGCCTTCTCCAATTAGCCTCTAATTAAAATCAATTAATTTTTTAAAAATTTCAAGTAACACCAGCTGCTCCTAACGTAGACAGATGACAACACAAATTACCAGGCAATCAGGGAGAAGCCACCGACCTCCAACCCCAAGAGCCAACCATCACCAGGTGTCATCTGTGAGGGCATCTCCAGTACCCGAAAACTCTTCTTGTGACTCCTGATGTGATCGTCCCTCCTAGCCTCCAAGCTGCTGGGAGAGGCCCTCGGGGCACACGGTCCAGAGGGCCCCGCACTACCTTCTCACCTCCGAATCACCCCCACCCTACTGCCACCATCCCAGGGGAACACCTACTTTTCTTCAGGCCACTCCGGGCTCCCTCTCAATTCACCACAACCAAGGGAATACTCAGGAAGGTCCTTCTATAAGGAAGGGAGGGGTAAATGTCCCATCTTTGTGCTGTCAAAGCCAGGCCCACAGACTCCTCCCCTGTGAAGGGCAGGTAGCCGCTACAGGACCCTGGATGACTCCTCCTCTCGGTGGTCTTTACCCTTCTCTTCCACACACACTGAGGATGGGAGACCGACCCCCCACTCCAGGCTTCTTGACTGGCCTGAGGATGGGAAGCACTGCATTGGCATTCTGCTAGTGAGAACCTGATCCTGAGAAAGAACGTGTGAGAGCAAGAGATAGACACAGGCACAGACACGCAGACAGAGGGAGACATCTATCGCTCTAGGACCGACCAGGTGTGCGTTAGTGCCACAGGACCACAATCCTCTTCAGTCAAGTGGGATCCCAGCTCTCTCAGAACTGTTGTTTTCCACAAACACCCCCACCTCTTCAGGATCAGATGGCGGTTGGACAGTCTATATGACTTATTTCTCTTTCTCTCGATGGGAATTGACACTGTTAAGCCGATACTGAATCTTCCTATGGACATTGGTCGATCCGGAATAATTGGGCTCAAATCGGTGTTCACCAGGTTCAGAAGTAGGCTGTTTCCTTGGCATCACCTCCCTCCCCACCTAATGCACCACTTCACAAAATGAAACAATATAATGAAACATTTTCAGGCGACATTCGTTTCCCGTATTGAAATCATCACAAGTGTTCTTTCTCAAGAGTGTGTGAGTTAGGCCCTGATGTGACATAGGAATAAGAACATACTTTTAATAGGCTCCTTGAATCCTGCCTTGGTGTGCAATGCTTTTGAAAACTTTTATCTCCTGAATCGCCCAGCAGCGGTGTATAGTAATTCTAAAAGGAAGGTATCTTTTGTTGTCTGGATTCCTGGAGTACAGCTGATCCTGGACAGTAGACCTGTGCTGTGGTCAGAAATTTGGATATATGATTAGTTACGGGTTTCCATTTATATTTCAATTGTTCATTAGTCCCTAAGTTATGTCCCATTCTTTTGCGACCCCATGGACTGTACCCACCAGGCTTTTCTGTCCATGGGATTTCCCAGGCCAGAATACTGGAGTGGGTTGCCATTTCCTTTTTCAGGGGATCTTCATGACCCAGGAATCAAACCCCAGTCTCCTGCATTTGCAAGTGAATTCTTTACCACTCAGCCACCATGGAAGCCCTTGTATTTCCGATACCATTGCCTTATATTTGACCTACCTCTATTGGGTGTATTACATACATCTATGCACCTGTGTGCCAGGGTTGCTTTGCTTGTTTGTTTTGTCAGAAACAGAAAAGTGAAGTGGCTTGGCTTGCTTAAGTCTCTCAGGGCACCAGCAATAGAGAAAATGTGTAAAGAGAAAGGGTTTCCTTAACTTAAGGAAAATAATTTCCACAACTCCCTATGAAAGGGGTTTAGCCTCCTGACTAGAACCTATTAATATTCAATGAAATCTTTCTTGACTGCTCATTTTAGGAAAGCAATTGTTCTACTGTTTTTACTTGAATATTGGCTACATTTAAAATTATGCTTGAGATTGTGTGAAATAGATAAGTAAAACTACAGATCCCAGTGATCCATTGGCTTTACCCTGCATATGGGTGCAGTACAAGCTCAGTGAAAACCATCAGATTGGGTGAGTACAATGTGCCCTGCAAGGAAATATTTTTTATACAGTAGACAGACTGGATGTGCTAACAGGAAATCTATACTTTGCTCACCAGATTATTTATCTAATAAACAAGGACTTAGAGCCAAGGGAATGTATAAGGTGGTGATTGTGAGTGAAAATAGGTGACAACATTGAGAGAGACAGAGAGTGGTGTAATGAATGGTGCAGAGACCTTCACATTTTAACAGATGTGGCACCCACTCCAGTACGCTTGCCGGGAAAATCCCATGGGCGGAGGAGCCTGGTAGGCTGCAGTCCATGGGGTGGCTAAGAGTCAGACATGACTGAGCGACTTCACTTTCCCTTTTCACTGTCATACATTGGAGAAGGAAATGGCAACCCACTCCAGTGTTCTTGCCTGGAGAACCGCAGGGACGGGGAAGCCCTGTGGGCTGCCGTCTATGGGGTCGCACAGATTCGGACACGACTGAAGCGACTTAGCAGCAGCAGTAGCACATGAAAGATGGTTAGGACCACTACCAAGAAGTGTGACCTTGAGTAAGATGGTCACCATCTCTGATCCTCGGTTCCCTTGCCTGCAAATGGGGACAATAATATTATATATTATCCCACCCCCAGGCAAAGCCATTCCTCACGGCCTGATCCCAGCCTCCGCTGGCTCCTGTGGCCAAGGCTCTCATCACAGTTGTTTCACCATGGTCTTCAGTCTGGCTTCCTGCCCACCCCACCATGAGCTCCTTGAGGACCTGTACAGGGGCTCAGTACACGTTTACCATCTTATGAGTCATGATAAAGTGAGGTACACAGCAGTGCAGCTGCTGTTATGCTGTCAATTTGTTGCAAACAACACATAGGAAACGAGTGGCTGGAGCAAATCTCTCCACTCAGGTTTCTGTTGCTCCAGGGCCGTTCGTGTTTTTTATCCCCACATCGTCCAGAAGCTTATTGTACGAGGGAAACACCCTCCTTTCCCCTTCCTAGTGCATAATCATTATAGCAGCCGTTTCTCAACTGAATTGTCAGTGAGTGAACCCTGAAAATCCTCAGCTCAAATTTTGGTTCCTTTGAGTGGGTGAGGGGAATCCTGTCGTCTCTCCCCACTCTGACAGGAGTGTCTAATGTCCGTCTCCCTTTATTCTGATATAATAAAGGCTTCCCCTTTATTCTGTATCTTGGACACTCCTTTACCTCCTGAGACTGAGGTCTGTCCTAGGCTATGGCTGCTTTCAGCACTGTGCTGAGGGCATTGATGACCAGGTAGACGCTGGGGGATACTTGTTGGTTGAATACAGCTCAGAGAGCCAGGCTACTTTATTTCACGGGTGAGAAGTGTAACTTCCACGCAGGCTGCCATCAGCAGGTTGGACGGTTTGAACCTGCTGATCAGTGTCCTTGGGCAAGTCCATAGGCTTTCTGTCACCCTGCTCTCCCCTCTTCCTCTTGCTTCCATAGCTTCTTCTACTCCGTACTTTCCCCGTGCCCTCCTTTGTGCTCCCTCTGCTCTCCGTGTACATGTACACCGTGCCAGAGACCACCCTGTCTCGGGGCTTGATGTTGTGTGATTCTCAGTTCCCTTTCTAAGTAGACCGATTTGAGGAGTTTTCTCTTCGCTCACAGTCCATGGTGGACACCCCAATACAGTAAGCATCATGGGTCTCCTTTTATTCTTTTTCCTTTGTTTTACCCTTGCCCCCACCTTTTTTTCTCCTTTTTTGAGGAATCAATATGGTATTGTGAGTAAGGACACTAGCTCTGATTCAGATAACCTTCCTTTCCACCTAGTTCTGCCTCTTGTTATCACATCATCTTGAGAAATTAAACTGACCCACTGTGCCATATGAGCCTCACCTGAAAATGGGTGAATTATTCTTAATAATGACATGAACTGAGCAGGTGGGTTTTGTATTGAATGAGGTTCATAGAAATGTGTTGGCACGTTCCCTCTTGTAACAAATACTGAGCTGCAGTAGGGCAGGTTTCAGGTCCGGCCTTACCCTCAAGCTTCACGAAGCACTTCAAGGTCACATTAGACATCTGTGTCCAGACCTAGGGGCTCCTTCCTTCTCAGCCACAGTCCTCGAGCTTTTCCCTCACAGCTAGACAAACCCTGACCAGGAGGCTGGCTTTTCTGTTACACCTCTCCCACCTGGAAACCACTCACAGACTTCATCTCTGTTGCGTGCATCATTCTCTTCCTGGTAATTTTGTCCTCAGATGGATTGAGGCTCCTCCTATTGCAAGGGGATGCCCAGGACTGATAACAAGGGTGTGATGTTTCCCTGCTCCCCCATGGCATGGAAACTCTCTGGGACCTGTGCCCAAACTCCTCTCCCCATGTCATCTCCCTCCATCCCACAGTTCACAGTTTACACTCAAGTTGGGTTCCAGTGCAGGCCCTACCAGCCCAGGCACTCTGCTTCAGCCTCAAATTCCTTATCTGTAAAGTGGCAATAACTCTACCTGTTGGTGAGGTTTATTGGGAGACCTAGTGGGGATAACAGATGTAAAACACCTAGCGCCCATGACCTGGCAGGTGGAAGGCACTAAATAAACGGCTGTGTCCTCTATCAGCTCCTGTAATGCACAGCATCTGGTGTGGGATAATACTGTGACTCAGTCGATGTCTTTGGACTGAAGGGTCTAGCCTGTGCAAGGGGCAAAACAAGAAATGAAATTATGGAATAATAAGAAAGAAAGAAATGAAACCTATGTCCACACAAATACTCGTCCTTACGTGTCTTTCACAGCAGCACTGTCTGTATTCTCCAAATAGTGGAGCAGCCTAGAAGTCTGTCAGCTGGAGAGTGGTAAACAGAGTATTCTGTAGCCATTCAGTGGAACAGCATAGATGGATGAAAAGTGATGAACTTCTGCTTTCTGCTGCTACATGGGTGAGCCTCCAAAGCATTATGCTCAGTGAAAGAACCCAGACACAAAAGGCCACTTCTTGCAGGAGTCCTTTGATATGAAATGCCCAGAAAGGGCAAATCTACAGAGACAGAAATTAGATGAGAGGTTGCCTGGGCCTGCAGATCCTGTTGGGGATCGACTGCTGATGGGTACATGGATGCTTTTTGTGGTGCTGGCAGTGTTCCACAACTGCACTGTGGTGGTGGTTGCACCACTGTGTGAAGTTACTAAAAGTCACTGCCCTGGAAGTGATGGGTGTGATTTGTGGTGTGTAACTATACCTCAGTAAAGCAGTTTAGGAAGGTAATGCAGATGTCCAAGTGAGACCTGTGGGAAAAGATATGCCATTGCTTTTGTAACAATGATGAGTGCTCCTGCTCCTTCCACGTTCTGGGTCCGGCTTCCTTCACACGTGCTAGATGCTCCCTCCAGAGACAGTCGCTGTGCACGTCAGGACGGAATCCCCAGTGAGCACACGTCTAGTGTGTCTCTGTGTTTACTCACAGGCGCCTGTTGTGTGACCACAAGTCAGTGGCTCTGGACAGGCTCCCAGAACCCACCCTGCATCTGAAATTCTACTTCGTTGTTTTCCCATTCTTCTCAAATCACGTGGACCCAGCTTCCGTTTCCGTGGTAATGGATCTCAGCCCTTAGCTCCAACCTCTGGTCACAGGAATACCTGTTAACCTGGTGTGAGGCCCCCTGCCCGAGCTCAGCAACCCAGGAGGGATGCTCAGCAGAGTAGTGACCAAGACAGTGGAACTCCACCCATCCTCCTTCTGCCGCCAGGACTCAGGTGCGTTCCCTCCCCTCCACCTGCCTGAGTGTCTGGTAAGAAAGAGGACTTGGGGGCATAACACACCACTGATTTATTGAAAATGTTCCAAATATGGCTGTGAATAAATATGTCAAAATCCCTCTCAGAAGGGAAGACATGTAATTACAAATTTTTTTAAATTTCATTGTAGCAAACATGGCTCTTCAGTTCAGGATTATATTAAAACCAGGATGGGTGAAGCATCACGCGATTGTGCTTCTCAATCTTAACTGCGCATCAAATCTCTCCTGTAGAGCCTTTAGGAGAGCTGATGCTGGCAGGACAGCCCCAGAGAGTCTGAAGTAGTAGGTCTGGAATGTGGCCCTGGCCTGAGCATTATCTGAAAACGTTCTCTTATGAAAGCCGAGCCTGCAGCTGTGGAAACAGAACCCACTCTTACAGGAGGAAATCGAAGATCGAAAATTTGCAACTCCTCTCTACAGTGAAGGCTGAGGAAAGGGACGACTTGTTTGAAGACTGGCCTTGTGCTTGCCCTGCTGTGTGTTCCTGAATCCAAAGTTTTACAGTTAAAACCCTGCTGTTGTTAGTGAAACTCAGTACGTTTTAGTTCTTGTCAGGATCCCTTGTGCCTAGTTAATTGAATACATTTCTAAAACACTGTGGAGATAACTTCATTCAACAGATCAGAATAGTGCTTCAGAGATCAAAGATGGCTGAGAATTGTAGCTGCTGATGTTAATGTAGCAGGATCGGCTGTCTGCGTATCTGCTGTCTGTGCTCAGTGGCAGTTTTAAACTGTTTCCTGTGTTATCAAATTAACTCCCGTGCTCAGATGAAGACCAAATAAGAACAGGACGTTTACTGGGGAAAATACAGTTAAGCAATCCCTTGTTTGATAGACACCGATAAAGACTAACCTCTCGAAATGTTCTACTTTAGGGATCTCTTCTGGATATTCTTTGGCATGTTCCCCAATGATGGGCTTACCCTGCTGTGTCCTGACTCACAGTCCTGTTAAAGACAGGGCTTCAACCTCTCAGGTGTATTACAGTGGCCAGGTTCTCCCAGAGATCCAAGAGGGTCATGGCGTGTGCTCAGGATACCCTCAGAGTGTGTATGTAGGAACAGGGCCTCTGAGAGGCAGGTATCCCCACCTGTGGCAACAGGAAGATCTTGGGCCAGTCTTTTCCAGAGCAGCTCCAGGGGAGTCATGGCTCGGTGAAGACCACACCCAGCAGCATGCTCTGGATTGTGGTTTAAGGAACTGGGTGGATGGCGGTGCCCATCCATGAGACACCCCAGGGAACACTAGCCTGGGGCTACTAGCAGGTCTGCAGTGCTTATGGGACATCTGAGTTCAGATGGCCTGTATGTCTCAGCCTGTGGGGGAAGTGGGGGCCCAGTTGAGTCATCTTAGGTAGATCTGGTGATAGGAAAAGCCATCAGCATAGAGGGATACTAATGAAAACAAGTCAGATGGGTAAAAGCTCTAGGGGGTGACGTGGTCACCCAAGGATCATGTATCGAATGGAAGAGTACAGGGCAGAGGTTGGAAACCAGAGGAAAACAAAACCAAGATTTAAGAGGGGATCAAAGTAAATGGACAGACAGTCTTAGAAGTAATGAACTAAGAGGGAGGAAGAAAGCCAGGATGGGCTGCTCTCACAGACTCTGACCAAGGAAAGTGTTTTTGAAGACGGAATGTGTCTGTGGCCAATACAGCACTAGGTACTATGGTTTGGTCCATGGAGCTCTTGGGATACGTTAGCAAGGGGATGTTCTATGGATGGGCACTCAAGAGGTAACCAGATAAGGATGCTCCTGGAGTCTATTCCTTCAAGAAGCATGGCTTGAAAGGAATGAAAGACTCAGGGTATTGGAAGTAGAGGCCTTTGTGCTTGCAGGGTATGCTATTTTCTATTCCCCAAACCAAAGAGACCAGGATGCCAGTTCCAAAAGAATCGTCAGGACAGAGTGGAGAATTGGAATGATCTTCACAGCTGAGTATTCATGTTGAGAGGGGAGTGTGGTATTTTCAAAGCAGCAGTGGAGTTCCAGGAAGACCTCCTTCCTCTCCCTCTGGGCACCACTGGTGCGGGGCCGGGCGGGGGGGGGAAGGGGGCGGGGTGGGGGGACGTGGGTTGCTGAGATCACAGTCTCAATGTATGCTCCTTAGACTCCACGGACACTTTAATGTATTTTTTCTCCCTGAATGATCTGATCTTCCTCATGAGTGTTTACCCTTCATACTGGTTAGTAACGGGAAAACCCAACTGAAGTTGCTTCTGACTTGGAAAGTGTGGTTGCATGCAACCAACAGAATATCCACAGATACAAATGCTCAGTCTATTCTGTTGAGAATGCTCTCTACTTCTTTCAGCAAAGGAGAAAGGGTATATGTCACTTACAAGGCTCGCAGTCATGTGGGAGAGGGAGTCTATAACACGGCATAGGTTTGTTCCTCACAGAGGCCTCAGATTTCCCTGAGGGAAAAATGACTGTCCTCTCCTGGCACCAGCTGTTGATGCTGACCTATACCGCCCATGGGTGGGGGTGGTGGAACTTGCATTTTTGTCTCCCTCCTCTTGCTGTGGACCCAGTGCTCCCTGGCTGACTGAGTCTCAGCCACCCTGCTCGCATCTGCAGACCCCTCTAAATCTGGCTATCATCGTCCAGCCCATCCCCGGGAGGGGACGTCCACTCCTCGGCTGGAAGGTCCCCTAGCCCATTGCCATCTTAGGCTTCATCTGGATTCAGTCCCTTTCCACATTTCTCCCTAAAGTGATGCAGATCCCTCCCTTGGATCTCACCCGCACCACAGCAGGAACCAAGATCAGCTCCAGAAAATGAAATTCCTAAACTGCAGCCACCCTTCTGCCCAAAGACTCTGTTCGGTCATTGTACAGTGTGCCCCTGGAGTCCCAAGTGTGAATGGGGTGGAACCCTCCTGTCCCTGGTGTTGATTTCTTGTCACACCTCCCTTGTCTGAGCTCTCTCACCTCTGCCTGCCACTGCCTCTGTGGGCCATTCCCCATTGTGACTGGGACGCTCTTTCCTTTGGCTTGTCTTTCATTTGACCCAAGACTTCCCATACAATACCCGGGTCAAAGGGGGCATAGTGTAGAATGTGTACCTTGTGGAGTTCAGTTAGGATACTTTGGTGTCACATAAGCCCACGCCCCTGAAATATAAAAACAGAGGGATAAAGAACACAAGAGTCAAATATGCAAAAGATGCCTGAGATGTTGTCTTAGATGAGCACTGAAGAGTGTGTGTGGGAGCAGGAAGTATGGATATTAATGATGGCCATGACGAGACCAGTTACAGTGGAGTGACTGGGACAAAACCTCCACGGAAGTGGGCTGAGGACAGAATTATCTCTGCAGAATTTGAAGCAGTTTTGCTTTGAAGGGCAACCGGTAATGTGCCAGGAGCTGCAGAATAGGGTGGAAGATGGTGGGTTTCCCCCTGTGCTGTGGAATGCTGCGATGAAGAGGGAACAGGTTCTGGTTCAGGACAGAGGAGTGATAACTGCAGGTGCAAAATCCCTGGGAAGGTGCAAGGCATGGGATCCTGAGCAGAGGTGAGGGGCTGGTGTAGTCAGGAGCACACATGCAGAGGGGCAGCTGACTGCCAGGGCAAAAACATGGAGATTGGGACTGGGAAACTTGAGAAATCCCACGGGATTGCTTCTTCCTTCTCCACGAATTATTGGCCTGTGGAGTTGGTGGTCATTAGGATGGAGGAAGGTTTCTTCTCCAGGAATTATTGCCGGGTGGGGCTGGTGGTCATCAGGATGGAGGAACGTTACTACTGTGTAGTGTAGTAGTGTAGGTAGGTGAGAGTGAAAATGAACAGCAGTTCTACTCCGGCCACGGATTTAAGATAAAACACTTCTGTAAAGTTGTAAAGTTTGCTCCTCAACGCTCCGGTGCTCAGACACTGGCAGGGCGTGGGTAGGCAGGAGGGTGCAAGGAGCACAAGAGATGTGTTTGCGGAGGACAGCTTCCAGCCCTGGATCAGCCGATCCAGGAGGGGCCTGGCAGGTAGTGTTGAAGGACGTGTGGTAGGTGAGGTGGGGGTTTCCAGGAGGTTCTGGTAACAGTGCACTGGCACTAGAGCAAGGGAGCTGGAGGACAGGACATCATGTTGAGGGTGATGAGAGGGAGGAAGGCTAGAAACAGGACACCATGAGGGGCGCGGTCTTTGCTGATGCCCAGGGAGGGACCATGGGCAGGGAGATGCTCGGGTGGGGAGGAGGGGAACATCGAAGAGGACGGAGAGTCTCCAGGATGACCGGGTGAGCCTCGTGGGCACTGAGGACAGAGGGCTGAGAGAACAGTGAGTGTACCACGGGAGGAACGCGTTCACAGGCCTGGGGTGGGCGGGAGGAGAAATACAGGGGACTTTTACCCGTCCCGCACTTTGGGGGCTTCGGCAGTGGGCGACAGGACCCGGACATACCCCGTCAGGTTGCTCAGTGAATGAAGACTTAGAAACATGGTCCAGGAGAAAACTCCCAACCGACCCCGGCCAGGAGGCTAGCGCTGGGCTCACTAGGTTCCTGCGCGCAGGCCCAGAACCAGCCAATCGGAGCGCAGCCCCGCCCACCAAGCTCCGGATTTCCCGGATTCCCTGACCTCCTGTCTGTGTTGCCTTGGTTCCGTGGGCCAGTGGAGAGGAGCCCGCGGTCCACGGGTGGTTTGGCCGGGCCCCTTCGAGAAGGCACCTCCCTTTCTCTGGTCCTAATGGGCATCCCCCTCAACTTCCGCATCCACTCTGTCCAGTCCTCTGCGCGAAAACCCAACAGAAAGGATGCATTTTCTTTCGGCCTTGTGGCGTTCTGGTTTCTGTGGTCTGCAGGTGGCAGTGTTGCTCCAAGTATCGACATTCTGTTTCTCCCCCGCCCTTCGCCGTTGAAAAAACGCGAGGAAGCCTTTTGCCACAAGAAGTATTGTATATTTTTCTCTGCTTGCACTGGTTGGCTGGTTCAAACTGCATCTGAGCCCTTCAGACAGCCCTTTGTGGAAACTTTGAACAAACCCATTGACACTTAAAATTACAATAAAATATTATAAGCTGATCGATTGAATAATGGGGGAGGGAGTGAGCTCCCTTGTCTTGCTTCTGATCCTAGAGGAAATGCTGTATTTAAAAAGAACTTTATTATAAGACAGTGAGTTTTGACTTGAAAATGTTTATGTGAAGTGTAAATGAAAGTTGCTCAGTCCTGTCAGATTCCTTAAGACCCCTTGGACTGTGTAGGCTGCCAGGCTCCTCTGCGCATGGGATTCTTCTTTCAAGAATATTGGAATAGGTTGCCATTTCCTTCTGCAGCGGAGCTTTCCAACCCAGGGACTGATCCTGGGCCTCTTGCACTGCAGGCTGACTCCTTACCATCCGAGCCACCTACGACAATAACATGACAGGGACAAGTGCCAAGCTAAGATCCTGCTGGGTAATTGATGCTGGACACCACCCAGGAAGCAGGTGGTGTTACTGTCCTCATTTTTGCCTTTGAGAGCTGTGGCACATAGAGGAAGAATCAGCTGCCAAGGTTCTCCGGGTTCCTCCAAGAGTGTGCCTATGTTCAGGTCTCAAGTCTGTCAGATTGTAATTTGCACACTGGTTTGCAGGATGCTTTCCTATCCCCAAGAGAAGAATGAAATAAAACAATGGGAATGAGGGTAAAGTGAAAGTGTTAGTCGCTCAGCCCTGATTCTTTGAGACCCCCTGGACTGCAGCCCATCAGGCTTCTCTGTCCATCGGGATTCTCCAAGCAAGAATATTGGAGTTGGTTGCCATTCCCTTCTCCAGTGGATCTTCCTGATCCAGGGATTGACCCTGGGTCTCACAGGGATTGCACCGAGGTCTCCCAAATTGCTGGCAGATTCTTTACACTTTGAACCTCCAGGGAAGCCCAAATGAATGTAAAATAGCCTGAAAATTTTTTTAAATGTATAATAACCTAGTTATTATAATAAGATGCTAAATGAAAAGGGAGGGTGCCACATAGAAAACAATTCATGTACTGTATCAGTATCATGGCACAACACAATGATAAAGTAAAGCACCTGGAACAAATCAGGTACTTTTCATTTGCTCTATATTTGACCAGATTTATATTGAGAACAGACTGCGGGTCATTTCTTGGTTGATAATGGAAATACTAGTGTGAGGAAAAACACAGCCAAAGGTACAGCACATGTCCTTAGACAGTTCTATTATATTTCCCATTCAGGTAGGGGATCAGAGATGAGAAATATAGCTTTGGGAACTACCTGAGAGACAGATGGACAGACAGCAGAATTCATTTTTACTTCTAAAGAATCTCATGGGCATTTGCTGGGTACACAACATTGAGCTCTGAGGGTGGGGAGTAAAAGTAGATTTCATCACTCATGTCTCCTGTAATGAAAAGGGAAGCTATTTGTTATTAGGGGAAAGATGTTTGTGAATCACAAGTATGAGAAAGGTCTTATATTCGGAATACATAAGGAATTTTAAAATTGCAAAGGACAAAATATAGTGAAGGCAGACAGATCCTTTTGTCAGGAATTCAGGTGTGGAAGGAGAAACGAGAAAGTGGCAGCTCCTGGGCATTTTCAAGGTGATGGACGTGGCCTATTCCTGGTCATGGTGGTGATCACTGGAATTTGCCGTGTGTCAGAGCTCAGAAAGCTTCACACCCAAAGACAAGCAGGCCAGGACTTACCTGGTGGTCCAGTGGTTAAGAATCCACCTGCCATATAAAATTAATACACAGAAATCCCTTGCATTCCTATACACTAACTGAAAAATCAGAAAGAGAAATTAAGGAAACAATCCCATTCACCATTGCAACAAAAATAATAAAATACTTAGGACTAAATTTATGTAAAGAAACAAAAGACCTGTACACAGAAAGATAAAAAAAAAAAAAAACTGGTGAAAGAAATCAAAGATAACACAAATAGATGGAGAAATGTATCATGTTCTTGGGTTGAAGAATCAATATAGTGAAAATGATTCTACTACCCAAAGCAATCTGTAGATTCATCACAATCCCGAGCTACCAATGGTATTTTTCACAGAACTACAAGACATAATTTCACAGTTTGTATGGAAACACCAAAGACCCCGAATTCCCAAAGCAATCTTGAGAGAGAAGAGTGTAATGCAGGAATCAACATTCCTGACTCAGACTATATTACAAAGCCAGTCATCAAGATGGTATGGTACTGGCACAAAGACAGAAATATAGATCAATGGAACAAAACAGAAAGTTCAATGATAAATCCCTGCACCTATGAACACCTTGTCTTTGACAAAGAATGCACAAATATGCAATAGCTAAAACACAGTCTGTTCAATGCATGATGCTGGGGAAATTGTTGAACTATGTGTAAAAGAATGAAACTGGAAGACTTTCCAACACCATACACAAAAAGAAAGTCAAAATGGATTAAAGACCTAAATGTAAGACCAGAAACTATAAAACTCTTAAGAGGCAAACATAGGCAGAACACTCTGTGACATAAATCACAGCAAAATCCTCTAGGATATACATCCCAGAGTAATGGAAATAAAAACAAAAATAAACAAATGGGACCTAATTATACTTAAAAGCTTTTGAACAGCGAAGGATACTATAAACAAGGTGAAAAGACAGCCCTCAGAACAGGAGAAAATAATAGCAAATGAAACAACTGACAATGAATGAATCTCCAAAATGTACAAGAAGCTCATGCAGCTCGATATCAAAAAATGATCAACCCAATAAAAAGCAGGCAAGTGACCTAAACAGACATTTCTCCAAAGACATACAGATGGCTAATAAACACATGAAAAGATGTTCAGTATCACAGATTATTAGAAAAATGCAAATCAAAACCACAATGAGGTATCATCTCACACAGGTCAGAATGGCCATCATCAAAATGTCTACAAACAATAAATGCTGGAGAGGGTGGGGAGAAAAGGGAACATCATTTCACGGTTGGTGGGAATGCAAACTGGTATAGCTACTATGGAGAATAATGTGCAGATTCCTTAAAAAACTGGGAATGGAACTGCCATATGACCCACTGCAGGGCATACACCCCAAGGAAACCAGATTTGAAAGAGACATATGTACCCCAATGTTTACTGCAGCACTATTTACAATAGTTAGGACATTGAAGCACCCTAGATGTCCACATTTGTAGAAATGGGATCCGAGGATCAGAGAGGGTGAGCATCTTACTCATGGTCACACTGTTTGGTAGTGGTCCTGACCATTTTTCATCTGTGTGGGTTCAAATGTGAAGGTTTCTGCACTATTCATAATACCACTCTCTCAATGTTGTCACCTATTTTAGCTCACACTCACCACGTTACACATTCCCTTGGCTCTAGGTCCTCCTTTATTAGATAAATAATCTGCTGAACAAAGTATAGATTTCCTGTTAGCACATCCAGTCTGTCCACTTTATAAACAAAATGTCCGTGCAGGGCATGTTGGCTCTACCCAAACTCATTGTTTACACTGAGTTTGTATTGCACCCACATGCAGGGTAAAGAAAATGGATCACTGGGATCTGTAGTTTTACTTACCTATTTCACACAATCTCAAGCATAATTTTAAATGCAGCCAATAATCACTTAAAAAGAGTAGAACCACTTTTTTCCTAAAGTGACCACGCATGAAAGAGTTCATTCAGTGTCAGTACGTTCTAGGCAGGAGACTAAGCCCCTGGATGTAGTCACCGACGGGATGGACATGAGTTTGAGTAGGATCCACGAGTTGGTAACAGACAGGGAAGTCTGGTGTGCTGCAGTCCATGGGGTCGCCAAGAGTCGGATACGACTGAGCAACTGAACTCAACTGAAGACTGTCCAACCGCCATCTGCTACTGAAGTGGTGGGGCATCTGGGGAAAATAACTTTTCTGAGAGAACATGGATCCCACTTGGCTAAAGAGGATTCTGGTCCTGTGACACTAAGGCACACCTGGTTGGTCCTAGAGAGATAGATGTCTTCCTCTGAGTGTCTGTCCCTCTCTGTACCCCTCGCTCTCACACATTACTTCTCAGGATCAGGTTCTCAACAGCAGGACGCCAATGCAGCGCCTCCCATCCTCCGCCCGTGCAAGAAGCCGGGAGTGGGCGGCGGTCGGCCTCCCATCCTTAGTGTGTGTGGAATAGAAGGGTAAAGACCACCGAGAGGAGTCCTCCAGCGTCCTATAGAGCCTACCCGCCCTTCAGCAGTGAGGAGTTGGCGGGCCTGGTTTTGACGTCACAAACATGGGACGTTTGCCCCTCCCTTCCTTATAGAAGGACCTTCCTGTGTATTCCTTGGGTTGTAGTGGATTGAGAGGGAGCCTGGAATGGCCCTGAAGACAAGTAGGTTCCTCCACGGGGACGATGGCAGTAGGGCGGGGGGATTCAGAGAAGAAGAGTTAGTGCCGGGTCCTCTCGACCGCGTGCCCGGAGGTCCTCTCCCAGCAGCTTGGAGGCTAGGAGGGACCATCCTTGCCAGAGTCGCAGGAAGTTTCCTTCCACACAGATGACAGCTGGTGATGGTCGTCTCTTGGGATCGAAGGCGGGGGCTTCTCCCCGATTGCCTGGTAATTTGTGTTGTCTCCTGTCCACGTGAGGAGCAGCTCCTGTTACTTGCATGTTTTTCTACCAATTGTTACTAGTAACACACTAGGAAAGAGTAAAAGCAAACTATTGGAGAAACTTGCTGTATTTCTACCGATTGCAATTGGGAGAGCACCACAGCCCTGAAGATCAGACTGCCA
This sequence comes from Bos indicus x Bos taurus, assembly GCF_003369695.1. Taxonomy (NCBI): domain Eukaryota; kingdom Metazoa; phylum Chordata; class Mammalia; order Artiodactyla; family Bovidae; genus Bos; species Bos indicus x Bos taurus. The sequence goes on from NC_040105.1 coordinate 53,034,565, forward strand.
GCAAGGTGGTTTTGCACTGTACTTCATTCCACAGAGAGTAGTAGAGAAGTGACAGTGGGGACCTTTGCAGGTGGGAAAACATTTAGGGGGAAATCTCGTCGACAAAAGAGGAAACAATTATCTTTGTGACTAGCTAGTTTCAGTTGAACTGACTTTTAATCACCGTTCCTAGTCATGAGACAGAAAACAAGGAGTTGGATGGTCTGTGTCTGCCCTTTAATGACAAGGAGGAAGGTCTGTACTTGACCTTGTAGTAGGTAAACCCAGGAGTCACTGGATACTTTGGATGAGTCTTACCGAAGTCCGACGGGGAAGGGTGGTCCTTTGCATTAAGTCATTTTGGGGACATGAAAGTCTGCAGAGATTTCTTTACTGTGGCTTTTCTTAACAGCTCAGGTGAAGTTGAACTTTGTCATCATGGTAAATATGAGCATCTTTCATGCTGGTCCCAGTAGATAAGTATAAAGGCAGAGAGGTTCGAACACCCCTCACCTTTGAAAATTGGATTATAACTGCTTTAAATGTTGTGCTAATTTTTGCTGTAGGACAAGGGTGAATCAGCTATAAGTGTATACATATATCCCCTCCCTCTTGAACTTCTCTTCCCCCGCCGAACCCCACCCCTCTAGGTCATTACAGAGCACCAAACTAAGCTTCCTGCGCAATACAGAAGCTTGCCACTAGCTATTTTATACATGGTAATCTGTATATTTCAGTACTACTCTCTCAATTCAATCCATCTTATTCTTGCCTGCTGTGTGCATAATTCTCTTGTCCATGACTGAGACTCTAATCTTGCCCTGCAAATAGGTTCATCAGTACCGTTTTTCTAAATTTCACATATGTGTGTTGATGTAGGATATTTGTTTTTCTCTTTCTGATTTATTTCACTCTGTATAACAGGCTCTAGCTTCATCCAATTCAGTAGAAATGACTCAAATTCGTTCCCTTTTATAACTGATGAATATTCCATTGTATACATGTACCACAACATCTTTATCCATTCACTGACAGACATCTATGTTTCTTCCATGTCGTGTATATTGTAGATACTGGTACAAGGAACATTTGGGTACATGTGTCTTTCTGAATTATAGTTTTCTCAGGGCGTATGCCCAATAGTGTGATTTCTGGGTCATGTGGTAGTTTTATGGGCTTCCGTGGTAGCTCAGCTGGTAGAGAATCCATGTGCAGTGTGGGAGAACCCAGTTCAAATCCTGGGTCAGGAAGACCCCCTGGAAAAGGGATAGGCTAGCCACTCCAGTATTTATGGGCTTCCCTGGTGGCTCAGAGAATAACGGATCCGCCTGCACTGCAGGAGACCGCCTTTGGTCCCTGGGTTGGGAAGATCCCCTGGAGGAGGGCATGACAACCCACCTCGGTATTCTTGCCTGGGGAATCCCCATGGGCAGAGTAGCCTGGTGGGCTACAGTCCATGGGGTTGCAAAGAGACGGACACAGCTGAGCAACTAAGCACAGCACTGCACGTGGTAGTTTTATTCCCAGTTTTAAAGGAAACCTCCATACTGTTCTCCATAGTGGCTGTATCAGCTTTCATTCTCACAAACAGTATAGGAGGATTCCCTTTTCTCCACATCCACTCCAACATTTATTGTGTGTAGCTTTCCAATGATGACCATTCTGACCGCTGTGACAAGATACCTAATTGTGGCTCTGATTTGCATTTTTCTCACGATGAGTGAGGTTGAGCATCTTTTCATGTCTTTGTTGACAGGTTCCGTTTTTACTCTGGAAGTAATCGACACTTGAACATCACTGTATAGTTCTCAAAAGGTTTTTTTTTTTTTTTTTTGGTAATCTAAATGAAGGCAGCAAAAAGGAGTCATTATCGCAGAATAGGATCATCCTCCTCTTCAATTCAGGAAACTAAGTCACGGAGAGTGTAAGTAACTTGCCCACGGTCACAGAAGGAATAAGTGGTGGGACCTTGATTCAAATCTAGGTATCTGTGGCTTCATCACCTCCCAGCTTGGCACCACAGGCTGATGGTTTCCAGATCCACATATCAGGCTCAGCACTCTCTTCTTGACTACAGACTCCCCTAGTCAACTGACAGGCCTGCAGGGAGACTGCACTCAACAAGTGCTAGGCAACATCTGGGACACCGGAGATGCCTTCACAGGGAAGAGAAGTGAAAGACACGCTGGGTCCCACAGGCCTCTACCCACCCCCTGGAGGGAGTGAGGAGCTACAGGAGGTTCTAAAGGGGGCTGTTTCTCTGAGAGACAGGCTGATGGACTGCCGTTCTGCATGCATGTGACAAGAAACACTTGTTCCGTTGAGTTTATTTCTCTTTACGGTTGACAATACATACCACATGGTGAAAATACACAAAGCAGATATGTAAAACCAAGCGGATATATGGATAAGCAGATACATTCCCATTTTACCGACAGAATACCTGACAGTAAGACAGCACTTCTCTGTAAAAGGAGAATATTCTCCTAGACTAAAGCAATGAAACAGGAAATTAGTCTTTTTCTTAATTATTAGTCTCATTCCCCCATCACAGATGAGGCATCATGGGCACAGAGAAGTTAGGTCAGCTCCCCTAAGTCGTTCTGATAGTGTGTGTTTGAGTCCCCCAGGCAAGGAATATTCAACATGTCCAAACTGCACCCATACCCCCAACCCCCACTCCCCACACAGCTGCACCTCCTTTACTGTCCCCTGACTCAGTGCAAGGCAGCCTTCTCCCCAGCTGCTTAGGCCAGAGATGCTTAAAGCCATCCTTGCCTGCTGCCTCTCTCTCACCACACTCTCAATCATCAAGCCTCACCTCTCTGCCTCCTAAGTCTAAGTAAGATCCTGTTCCTTCTGCCCATCAGCACAGTGAGTTCCTTAGGCCAGGTCACCCTCGTCTCTCCCCTTGACAAGCACCAGCAATCCTGATACTTTCCAACACATGGTCTGTCCTGCTGCCTAAGGAAGGGAAGCTTTCTTCAGTGCAATCTGGGCATGACACCCCTGCTCAAAACTCTGCACGGGCTGCCTGCTGCTCTTAGGATACTGTCCAGCCTCCTGGACTAGGCACAGTAGGTCTTGTCTGCCCCCAAATGCCGGATCTTCACCAGACACCCTCCTTCTGCTCCACGCCCCACTTGATATTTCAGCCACCCAGACCTCTCTCTGTTCATCAGATGGCCGGTGTGCTCACACTCCTACTCCCTAGCCGCCCCCCGCCCCCTCTCACTCCCTCCGCACCCACCGAATTCACAATCTCACTCCTGCCTTTGCCTCCATCTTAACATGCCCTTACTCCCTCTTCATCTGCCTGATTCCTTCTTAAGTTCAGCTGTCAGGCTCGGTAGAGCAATTTCCATTTTTCCTGAGAATTACCTGGGAGAAAAGTCACAGTTGACAGATTGATATTTTACCAAATGGAAGGTGGTGGGGATTTCACTATGAATCCCTGCTACACGATGAGCTGACGAGAAATGCAATCAGATGGCAGAGTTTGCTGAGAAAGGCTTCCTTGCTAATCATAGGATACAGACAGAAAAGCTCTCCTCGTGCTTTAAATAGGCCTGTTTTTGTGTTTGAATATGGCCTTTTGAATTTGGTCACAGAGTTGGAAGCATAAAGGGATCCAGGGTGACCACCTGCTTCACAGTGAGGAGGGATAAGCCGAAGCATGGAAATTTCACAATGTCACTTTACCGTGTCTGTGACCCAGTACATTGAACAGGATTTGAACCGCCCTACCCATACACTATGTTTTGATGAGATTTTCACTATTTTTCACTCTATAGTCTGAGTTTCTGTTAGGACAAGATGAAGTATATTAACACATCCTCCCTATGCAGGGGTTTGATTTACTAGTCCCTGTGGTCATCAGGGAGGCAAGGATGAGCTGCCAGCTCAGTATGGGGACCCTCCTAGGGAATGTCACAGCACCTTCTTGCAACTTCTCAGGTGTCTCCACCTGGTGACATCAACCCATGGAAGAAACTGCCAGTTCCTGTGATGGCCAGTGGAGGGAGCGACCCCACTGCTGCTTCTACCTGCTACAGATTCAACTGTGATGACTGACTTCCTTCACTACAACTCCTCTGAGCAGAACACACCTAAATATGAAATGAAGTGTGTGCCTGTGGTATGTAAAGCCAATTAAATGGTAGGACATGGCACCAGTTCCACCACCCCCACCCCAACCCTCACCCCAGCCAGAGGATGGAGTAGACTCTCAGGGGCTCTGGCATGCCTCCCTCTCCACTGATGTGTCCGTAACACAGGGTGCAGTGTAAATGACTCACCTGGAGCCTACTTATGGAGTTTGTGGGAGCCGGGCATGTGGGATTTTATTCCCCACAGACCCAGAGGGGTCAGGATGTACCCCAGCCTTCTCACAGACAAGGAAGCAAGTTGAAAGAACTTAGGTGGCTGATGTAGTAAAAGCTGGATCTGGGAGTCATGCCCTAGTTTCTCTTGAGTGCAAAGCCAGTCTTCTCTGCAGTCACAACAACACGCGTGGCTTGTGTGTCAGTTACCGAGATGCAGATGTTGTTCCATGAGAGGAGAGCCATCAGTGTCCCAATCTCCTGTCCGCTTGTGAAACGCGGGTACCCAGTAGGGCAAAGCCACCCTGAAAGGTTCTAACCCCCTTTGTGTGTGCGCCTTAGGAGGAGCTGCCTTGCAGCCAAGAAACTGGAGTCCGCTGGTAGGAAAGGGTTGCTCCAGAGGCAACACCAAGCAGGACTTTAACTTCCCCTGTGGGGAGGCACTCTGCCATATCAGAGAGGCTTTGCACCAACCCCCACCCGAGTTATGTCTCCAGCAGTCTCACTCTGTTTATCAGATATAAGGAATCGGGAGGCATGCCAAAGCACAGGAAGTGTTTTTAGTGGCTGCAAGACAGCGCTGGAGATGACCCAGCTGCCATGGTGCTCTGGAGACAACTGGGAATGAAATCTGTCTGGCTCTACCTGTGTCCAGGTCTGTGCTCTTCTGCTCGTGTGTGTGTAAACTGTGGAAGGTCAAAGTGCCACCTCAAGAAATCTCCCCGTCCCTCCAAGAATGTGTCCTCACTATGGACCCACACCACATCCCACCCCCGGACATATGGCAGGGGTCAGATGCTCTCTTCTGTGTTGCCAGAGTTCTATAATTTAAATCCTGTCATCGCTTTTGCCACAGAGCTCGTGGCAGTCATCTGCTTGCAGGGGACAGTCCCCATCATCCCTAACCAATCCAGCCGCAGTAGGAGGAGACATAGGGTCTGGTCCCTGCTTAGAACTACTTCCTCAATGAATGAAGGACGGGGACTCAAGGTAAATTCTCAGTCAATAAAGCGTAGCCAGTAAAGGCACATTCACTCCCCTGCCCCAGTGAGGCCAGAGTGAACTGGTAAAACACCTTTGCACGGGTCTGTGGCAGCACCCATCAGAATTTACATTCCATCCTGCCCTCACCCTCAGCAGCATTTGCCTTCATGACAGAGGGACATGTGTCAGTCCTATTCTGTGATGCCTCCTCGGCATTTAGAACAGCGTCAGGCACATGCACATAGTAGGTACTCCACAGATGTGTGTTTAGCCAAGGAAGTCGAATACAGGCCGACATGCATTTTAGAAACTTCATAAGCTGCCATGGAGAAACCCAACTGCACAGAGCACTGGTATGGTGAACGCATACAGCTCTTTCACAATGTTCCATGCAGCCACCACAAAGACACCTCAGACCATGGTACCCCAGCATTTTACATGTCACACATACCACAATAAAGTGGTTTAAGAAAATAAAAATGAAAGCAAAGAAAAGGTATGCCCAAATTAAAAAAAAACTCAGGGAATGTGTTGGTAGAACTGGCTTACAAGAAAAACTAAAGGAAGTTCTTCATGCTACAATAAGTGAATTCAGATGTTAATCTGAATCCATGTGAAAAAGTAAAGAGCACAGGTAAAGGTAATTATATGAAGAAAAATTCTTTATGGACACATATTTCCCTCCTTTCTTCCTGTATTTAAAAAGCAACTGTCTAAAACAATATCACATAATTTATTGTTGTGAAAGCAGTAGTTGCTCAGTCACGTCTGACTCTTGGCAAGCCCATGACTGTAGCCTGCCAGGCTCCTCTGTCCATGGGATTCTCCAGGCAAGAATACTGGAGAGGTTAGCCATTCCCTTCTCCAGGGGATCTTCCTGACCAAGGGATTGAACCCGCGTCTCCTGTATTGCAGGTAGATTCTTTATTGTCTGTGCCACCAGAGAAGCCCAATTATTGTTGGGCCAAGAACATATGGAATGTAATATATTTGCAGTAGCAGCACAAAGGAGGTGGTTTGCATCAAAGTTGTATTAGGTAAGGAAACAAATCTGGATGGTGTCAAATCCATACAAACATATGCAAAGTATCAGAAATCATGACAAAGAGGGTGAATATAACAAGTTATAAATAGATACCTGATATCCTGCCATATATTAGCTTTTCATCATATAACATTATATATAATTTAATAATAATAATGTATTAATGGGCTTACCCTTTATAGATTTATGATATATGTGACAATATGAGGAAAAGAGGGAAACCTGATTAGAGCGATATAGGAGTAATGTTTCTGTATCTCATTAGAATTTGTGTAAATTTCAAGCTGATTGTGATAAAGTAAGATGTTTACGGTGGCATACAGCTAGGAAATAACTTAAAAGTAGTGGAAAATCAGTAAAGGGTTTAAAATTCTACATTAGAAAATATCCATTGAATGGAAAAGAAAGCAGTAATATGAGGACCATAGAACAAAATGACATGAGACAGAAATATACATTGGCAGATGTAAGTCTGTATCAACATTAAATGTAAATAGATAAAACAATCCAACCAGAAGGCAGACACTGCGAGAACAGTTAAAAAAACATCCATGTGTATGTTGTCTACAGAGGACACAGTTTAGATTCTAAGATACACAAATTACCATGTATGTATGTGTGTTCAGTTGCTTGCTCAATAAGTCACTTCGGTCGTGTCTGACTCTGTACAACCCCATAGATGGCAGCCCACCAGGCTCCCCTGTCCCTGGGATTTTCCATTCAAGAACACTGGAGTGGGTTGCCATTTCCTTCTCCGATGCAGGAAAGTGAAAAGTGAAAGTGAAGTTGCTCAGTCATGTCTGACTCTAGCGACCCCATGGACTGCAGCCTACCAGGCTCCTCCGTCCATGGGATTTTCCAGCAAAAGTACTGGAGTGGGGTGCCATTGCCTTCTCCAACAGAGGACACAGTTTAGATTCTAAGATACACAAATTACCATGTATGTGTGTGTGTGTTCAGTCGCTCAGTCGTGTTTAACTCTCTGGGGCCCCATGGACTGTAACCTGCCAGGACCTCTCTTCATGGCAAGAATACTGGAGCGGGTTGCTATTTCCTTCTCCAGGGGATCTTCCAGAGCAAGGGATTGAACGTGAGTCTCCTGCATTGGCAGATGTGTACTTTACCACTAGCTCCACCTGGGAAGCCTTATATGACCCAGCAAGTCTACTCTTGGCAGTTTTCCCAAGAGAAATGAAAACATGCTCACACAGTGGGCTGCACTCAAATATTCCACACGGGTATTCCTAATAGCCACACGTAGAAACAACCCAGTTATTCAACAACTGGTATACAGATGAAAGAAAAACAAAAGAGTTTACCTGTACAACGGAATATTCAGTTCAGTCAGTTCAGTCGCTCAGTTGTGTCCGACTCTTTGTGACCCCATGAATCGCAGCACGCCAGGCCTCCCTGTCCATCACCAACTCCCGGAGTTCACTCAGACTCACGTCCATCGAGTCAGTGATGCCATCCAGCCATCTCATCCTCTGTCGTCCCCTCTGTTGTCCCCTTCTCCTCCTGCCCCCAATCCCTCCCAGCATCAGAGTCTTCTCCAATGAGTCAACCCTTCACATGAGGTGGGCAAAGTACTGGAGTTTCAGCTTCAGCATTATTCCCTCCAAAGAAATCCCAGGGCTGATCTCCTTCAGAATGGACTGGTTGGATCTCCTTGCAGTCCAAGGGACTCTCAAGAGTCTTCTCCAACACCACAGTTCAAAAGCATCAATTCTTCGGTGCTCAGCCTTCTTCACAGTCCAACTCTCACATCCATACATGACCACAGGAAAAACCATAGCCTTGACTAGATGAATCTTTGTTGGCAACGTAATGAATGTCTCTGCTTTTGAATATGCTATCTAGGTTGGTCATAACTTTCCTTCCAAGGAGTAAGCGTCTTTTAATTTCATGGCTGCAGTCACCATCTGCACTGATTTTGGAGCCCAAAAACTACATGATAATTTTTAAAAAGTAACAAATGCATGTAAGAGCAAGGATGCATCTCAACTGTGCAATTGACAGAAACCAGACACAGAAGGCTACATATTATATGATTTCATGTCAATGGATTTCTGGAAATGGCACAACTGTTGGCACAGAAATGTATCTGTGGTTGCCAGGGTACAGGAGTGGAGGAAGGAGTCTGACGGAAAATACCCCAAGGGAGCATTTTTGAACATTGAGACATTTTCTACGTTTTTATTGTGGTAGCATTTACACCACGGTATACATTTGTCAAAAATCTACAAATGGTAATACATTAAAGTGATGGCTTTTGTTGTATATAAATTATACCACAATACTTTTTTTAAAGGATAAGGAAATTTTAAGTATTTAAATACTGGTTATTGTATCCATGTAGAACATGAGCTCAAAAACATAAAAATCTAATTTGGAATTCTTCCCAGGCCTGGCCAACTTCCAGAATTCACCATGACAGTTTTGTACTTTTATGACAGGACACACAAATTTGGTCTTAACCATGTTTACGATTCCCTCTCCCTCACCTGAAGTCCAAATTCTTGCTGAGTTCTGCCCATTTTACTTCATAAACGTCTAATGCATCTACTTTTTCTAAAACATCTAATTCTGTGTCATTGACTATGCTAAGACCTCTGACTGAGTGGAATACAACAAATAGAGAAAATTCTTAAACAGAGGGCAGTACCAGACTACTCGACCTGTCTCCTCAGAAACCTGTATGGGGGCCAAGAAGCAAGTGTTAGAACCAGAGTTGGAACAAATGACTGCTTCATAATTGGGGAAGGAGAACAACATGGCTGTTGTCATGCTGCTTATTTATCTTATACACAGAGTATGTCATGCAAAATGCTGGACTGCATGACTCAAAAGCTGGAAGAAGATTGCTGGGAGAAATCTCGACAAGCTCAGATACACAGATGATACCAGTCTAATGGCAGAAAGTGAAGAGGGATTAAAGAACCATTTGATATGGGTGAAAGAGGAGAGTGAAAAAACTGGCTTAAAACTCAACTATTAAAACACTAAGATCATGGCATCTGGTCCTATCACTTCATGGCAAATAGAAGGCGGGTAAGTGGAAGCAGTCCATCCTAAAGGAGATCAGTCCTGGGTGTTCATTGCAAGGGCTGATGTTGTAGCTGAAACTCCAATACTTTGGCCACCTGATGCAAAGAACTGACTAATTTGAAAAGACCCTAATGCTGGCAAAGATTGAGGGAAGGAGGAGAAGGGGACGACAGAGGATGAGATGGTTGGATGGCATCACCAACTCAATGCACATGAGTTTGGGTGAACTCTGGGAGTTGGTGATGGACAGGGAGGCCTGGTGTACTGCGGTTCAAGGGGTCACAAAGAGTCAGACACGGCTGACCGACTGAACTGAACTGAAGTGGAAGCAGTGACACATTTCATTTTCTTGGGCTCGAAAATCACTGCAAATGGTGATTGCAGCCATGAAATTAAAAGACGCTTGCTCCTTGGAAGGAAAGCTATGACAAACCTAGCTTACATGAATTCTCAGGCATGTCAGTAGTGTCCGGCTCTTTATGACCCCATGGACAGAGGCCCACCAGGCTCCTCTGTCCAGGGTAATCTCCAGATGAGAATCCTGGAGTGGGTTGCCATGCCCTCCTCCAGGGGATCTTCCTGACCCAGGGATTTAACCCATATCTCCTAAGTGTGCTGCATAACAGACAGATTCTTTACCGATGAGCCCCCAGGGAAGATCAATGCAAACCTAGACACCATATTAAAAAGCAGAGCCATCACTTTGCTGACAAAGGTCTGTAGAGTCAAAACTATGGTTTTTCCAGTAGTGATGTACAGATGTGTGAGTTGGATCATTAAGAAGGCTGAGTGCCAGAGAATTGATGCTTTTGAATTGTGGTGTTAGAGATGAGCCATGAGAATCCCTTGGACAGCAAGGAGAACAAACCCACCAATCCTAAAGGAAATGAACACTGAATATTCACTGGAAGGACTGATGCTGAAGCTGCAATACTTTGGCCACCTGGTGCGAATAGCTGACTCATTGGAAAGGACCCTGATGCAAAAAGATTGAAGGCAGGAAGAGAAGGGGGTGACAGAGGGTGAGATGATTAGATAGCATCACCAACCCAATGGACATTAATTTGATCAAACTCAGGGAGATAGTGTAGGACAGAGGAGCCTGGCATGCTGCAGGCCATGGGTAGTAAATAGTTGGACACGACTGAGCGACTGAACAACCACCACCACCTCCCCCTTACCTTGAAGCTTCCCTAAGTTTCCAGAGCCCCACTCTCAGCAGGACTAAGAAGCTTTCTGTATATGTCAGTAGTAAAGGCTGAGAGTTCTCTCTTCATACACTCAGTGCCCCCTGCTTAGGGCTGATGGTGGGTCCTTAGAATGCTCATCACTCCCTCCCAGAGCTCAGACCAGGGAGCCTTCTCATGACAGTAATGGAGCACCTACCCTGGTACATAAATGGGAGTTGGAGCTGTTTACCCCTTCTCCACGTGTTTTCTCCCTTTACATTCATTTGCACATTTCTTCTTGAGTCACCGAATCCAACTCCGCTCATCCCCACCTGGTAACTGTAACAAGCTGCACCTGCATCTCTGTCAGGGCAGGTGCACGTACCCCCTGCACTATGTATTTTCCTTCTCTCCCTTCAGAATCTCTAGACTCCCAGACACCACCCTCAAAAGGGGCATTGATGCAGTGGAGGTTGTGACTCTCATCCACAGCCTGGGTCAAAGCACGGCTGTGTTATATATAACCTCTTTCACTCTTAGAATGAACCTCATCTTCTAGCTTTCCTCCTGCTTCTTGGCCACCCTGCTCACCGTTTTGCTTTGCTTTTCCCTTAGGTCCATTCCCTGTGTTTCTCCTTTGCACTTCTTTTCTGTTTATGTGTCTGTCTGGTTCACCAGTGTGATATTCCCATCATCCACCGCACATCACTGGTCTTGTTATTTCAAGCATTGCAGACACGTCCTAAGACATGCTAGTAATCAATGTGTGTGTACTCAATGAAGGAATATTTTTAATGACTGACAGGAAAAGCATCTCCTCCATGTAGGAGTCAGTATATAGGTGTCATATTTGTAGCATCATACATAAAGCCTTGTGTCTTGTTCCAAAAAACACTGTAGGAGTGTGACTCTGTCTTGGTGCCCTGGTGCCCTTGCATGTCCCCACTTAGGCTACGTAGGCAAGGCTAAACTACAGGCTGGCTTGAATCTTGGCAGAGAACCTCCTGATTGCTCTTGCAGCAAGGGGAGATAAGCACCCTGATGAAGAGCTGCTATGAGGCCATTTCTCACCTGCCTCCTCATCCAGCTGGAGGTGACACAAAGTTGTTACTCATCCACCTGTGGTTTCAGTTGAACATAGGATGGTCTGCCTAGCCCCAGCTGAGTACAGCTGTGGACTACACAGCTGCTCAGTGCCATAGGGCACAACTGCGGGCTCCTTCCTGGCAGAGACCCACCACCTGTAGTGCCTGTTACTGAGGCCTTCCAATTCAGTGGCAAACCGCGGGACTAGGGACAAGGTAACTGACACCAGGGTCATATTGCTTCTGCACTGTCTGTAAGGTAGAATCTGAATCCATTCGGGTTCATTGTCTCTTTACTGGCCAAGCCCGTAGAAGGTGACAAGCCAAACTAACAACTGCAGTGGTGCCCTGAGGCCCTGTAGCTCCTGCGCTGTGACTTAGGGACTGGCTGCCTGACTACGTGACACAGTCTGGTGTTGTGTGATGTTGTGTGACCAGAATACTGGCTTATTTTCTTTGTCATCACACACAGCAAGGAGCACAGTTTTCATTACATACTATGACTTAGGGTAGCCTTGTCAGTCCTCATTAACAAACCAACCTTAGAATGGATGCCATGTCTGATACCAGCTATTTTATCTGCTATTGAATAAATATATTTATTTAGACAAAATATGTTTCTGAAGTCCAATTCATTTTAAAAGTTAACCTTATAGTCTACTTGAAATTCAAAATCTGTATCACTTGTGAGAGAATTGTAATTGTAAAGGTAAATGTTTAAATGAAAAAATGGAGTAGAATAAGCCAAATCCATTTGCAGTGTAACGCCTACTTCACGTTATCTTGTTTATTCTTCATAACAAATATTTAGTGTAAAATTGTAATTTCCATTTTAGAAATGGGGAAACAGATCCAAAGGATGTAAATACCTTTCTCACCTTCACTCAGTATGTGTCAGAGCCAGTACTGATACTCTTAGTTATGTCACGTGCTGTGCTTAGTCGCTGAGTCGTGTCTGACTCTGCGACCCCATGGACTGTAGTCCGTCAGGCACCTCTATCCATGGGGATTCTTCAGGCAAGAATACTGGAGTGGGTTGCCGTGGCCTCCTCCAGGAGATCTTCCCAACACAGGGATCAAACCCAGGTCTCCAGCACTGCAGGTGGATTCTTTACCATCTGAGCCACCAGGGAAGCCCAGTTATGTCATGTCATAGCCAATAAGGAGACAGAGCAGATAAGACTCAAGTCATTTTGTCTCACGAAGTTCCCCTCATTCCTTTCCCTTTTCTTCTAGCTAGGATCTAATCTTGTCAGACAGCTCCATGACCTAGGGGCTTTTTCACATACTTTTTGTTAAGATGGGATACTGTCTAATGGTAGATTTGAACCTCCCATTTTCAATCCTTTTGGACCTGGATTTTCATACCTCTATAAGGGCACAACAGCTGCTATTTATAATCCCCTGTTATTCGCTAAGCAGAGTGAAGTCTGAATAGGTCCTTTGTTGCAGAAATATATTTTTTTGGTGCATGAGGATGCAGATGGGGGCTCAGAGATGTAAGCGTTTTGTTATTACGTTAATAAAAAGGATATAAGGGAGGAATCAAACAGCTGGAGGACTTCCCTGTAGCTCAAACGGTAAAGAATCTGCAGGAGACCAGGGTTCGATCCCTGGGCTGGGAAGATCCTCTGGAGAAGGGAATGGCAATCCACTCCAGTATTCTTGCCTGGAAAATTTCATGGCAGAGAAGCCTGGCGGGCTACAGTAGTTCGTGGGGTTGCAAAGAGTTGGACACGACTAAGTGGTTCACACACACACACTCACAGACAACTGGAGGGTTTCTGAGATCTCGTGACTATCAAGCCAATGGAGGACGTCATGGAGAAGAAAAGATGTTTGTGGCTGCTCTCTCCCTGCACCCAAAAAAAGTTGGAAGGCAAGTCAGAAATGTGTGAAAGATATGCTGTGCCATTTGCCATGGAATTTGACAGCAGTTCTTTTCCCGTCTCCCTACAACCTTTAACAATGGCTTTGGCATTCCATTTCTCTATAGGACAATACAAATATATTAAGTTTTTAAAAATGTTTCTCTGTCAATGATTTCATCAGGGACACCGTATGAGATTTGGGTAGCACATTTTGTAAACCCATTTATTCAAGAGAAGACCAAAGGCTTTTATGAATTTTTTATGTGTGGGTATATATATGTATGTATATGCATTAACATGTAGATTACACCTAAAGAATATGTTATGACCCAATTTTTTTAACCCTAGAAGTGCAAGGGTAGTTTAAATGTATAAGGTTACCAATGCAATTCACCACATTAATAGAAAAATGGAGGGAAAACAATTCTATGATCATCACAATTGATGCAATATAAGTGTTTGATGAAAATTAATCTATATTCAAGACAGCAAACTAGGAATAGAATGGAACTTACTCTGATAAAGTATATCTACAAAAAAGCAACGTAAACAGGTTGAAATGGAGTAGATTTTTCATTTCCTATTGGGAAAAAAGCTGATTATCACCTGCTTTAGTCAAGACTATTCTGCCCAGGTTTGTTCAATGTTGAAAAATGAGGACAGGTTTAAGGTTTAAGCCAGTAGAAACTGTTGATATTCAAATATAATAGTATATTTTGAAAAGCAAAAATAATCTAGATCTAAATTTGTGGAATTAATATGCATATTTAGAGGAATTGTTGGACAGAAAATCTATATATAGACATTCTATCTCTACAGACAGCCTCAACTAGACAATAAAAATCACAAACCATCAATTTTCAATAACATTAAATACCCACGGATAAATTTAACAAAAAATGTGCAAGTAGAAAATGAAACTTTATTGACCTAAATTTAATAGTCAAATACACATCATAAGAACAGCATAGATGGTTTCAGTTTATCTTCTTTCAAGCAAATGGTTACCCTTCACCTATAATATAAACATTAAAAAAGTTACTTAGCAGAACTTTATTTTGATGACAGGAGAGGTATACAAAGTTCACTGCAGTTGTAGTTTTATAAAATGGACTAAAACAGGAACACTAAGGGCGACCCTTTGGCTTACCTTCAGTTAATCCTCTATAGAGATTTTATAGAGTTTTCAGGCACATTACCAGTATTTTTAAAAACACACTACTCTTCCTAGTTATACAAGAAAAGAAGGACACTGAGTTCAGAAGAAATGAAATCAATGGAGCCTATCAGAAGGTAGTTTTCAGTAGAAGGCAAAACTGTGTACACATTCAGTAAAATATCTAACAACAAAAAGCACCCTAAAGGAGAACAAAATACACAAAAACTGAAACAAAAAATCCCAAAAAAGTATCATTTAAATGCGTTGGTTTGAAATAATATTCCGAATATAGGATAGCTAAACAGTTGTTCTCTCTGTTACTGCTTAAGTGAAGTAAATAAAAAGGCCAGTATTACATTTGTTTCTTCTCTACTGTGGAAAACTGCAGAAATTTTCATTTGTTCTAATTTATCCCTGATATGGTGGTTTTAAGTCGGTTAAACATTTGTCCCCTTTTTTACCTGTGGCCCTCATGTAATTCTAAATGTTTCTTTTCACCCTGGAAAGCATTCCAGTTGGTATAATACATTATATGTGACACTAATTTTAAGTCATTACTATCACTGGTGACATGGTGACATCAAAATGTGAAGCAGAAAAAGGACTGTTTCTCACAACCACACGGAAAGAAAAAAAGGAGAAAAGAAAAGGGAGAGCAAGAGGTAGTATGAGTGAGAGAGTAAAGCAAGTAGGAGAGAAAGAAAATCTGGAAAAGCAAATTTTTTTGTTTCTAAATGATAATGGCTTTTGAGAGAAAACTCTGACCAATTTCAAAAGTTCATCCACGGTATTTGTGATGTTTAGTTATTTAGTTACTGTGGGGTATGTTAAATAATATGTTTTTCTACCCTACTAGCCATTTCATCAATATTCTGAAAATATTTGAGTTTCAGATTGTATTGTTTTAATTCTGTACTATACTAACGGTTAGTGTAGAAGGCAATGGCACCCCACTCCAGTACTTTTGCCTGGAAAACCCCATGGATGGAGGAGCCTGGTGGGCTGCAGTCCAAGGGGTCGCTAGAGTCGGACACGACAGCGACTTCACTTTCACTTTTCACTTTCATGCACTGGAGAAGGAAATGGCAACCCACTCCAGTGTTCTTGCCTAGAGAATCCCAGGGACAGGGTAGCCTGGTGGCCTTCCATCTATGGGGTCGCACAGAGTCGGACACGACTGAAGCGACTTAGCAGCAGCAGCAGCAGTGTCTTGTTCATATTTCTAATTATGTGTACTTGGGCTTTGTCCATTTGCTTCACAATGATGTAAACTAGAGGAATGGATTGGCAGTTTGGGGTTGGCAGATACAAACCATTACATTCAGAATGGATAAACAACAAGGTCCTACTATACAGCACAGGGAACTAATGTCCAATCTCCTGTGATAAATCACAATGGAAAAGAATATTGAAAAATGTGTGTGTGTGTGTATATATATATGTTAAAATCTATGTAAACTAGCACGTTGTCTTTATTTATTAGTTGAGTTTATTTTCCTCTTCCTAACACTTCATACCTGTCTTTTAATAAGTATCTTTTTCTTTTTCCCTTAGGTTTATTCTGTTGCTCTTTTTCTTACGTTTTATATTGGATGTAGGATTTTGTATTTATGTACCTTGTAATTTATGTATTTTTCTTTTTAAATACCACACATATTTAGGGATAAGATTTTTCCATGAGAACATTTTAATCATGATCTCTAGTTACTTGAAAGTCGTCCGAAAGTTGTATTTTCATCTAATTGTTCAAATGGAATGGAAAAAAAAATGTAAAGTGAAAGTATTTAGAAGGCTAATACATAGTAAAATCTGCCCTAATTATGAAGTTCCTTCTTTAAAATCAGAACCATGCAATTTATTGTCAGCAAGTTGGAAAACAGGTATGTGAAAGATAGTAAGTTGATTACACGGGAAGAACTAGAGTTACAATTTTTGGCTTTCAAAACTTTTTAAACTCATGTATCAAAGAGGAAAAGTAACATACTTCATACGGTTAAGAGATGATTATATCATGAGGCTCAGATTTTTATTAGTTCCTTAAGAGTGAGAGTGGGGTATATGGCAAAATCTTCATAGTATTGTAATGATCCTCCAATTAAAATAAGCAACCTCCCCCCCACCAAAAAAACAAAACAAAACAAAACAAACGTGGGGGCAGGTAGTGTGCTTAGCAGATGTATCTTACTCACATCTGCCTTTTGGCCATTTTATTATTCAGTCATTTCATGCTTCCCTGGGGAAAGGATTTAAAATGCAACTATTTTTTAAAGAGCTAGAGAATTCAGAATTTGAGAGAATTTAACATACATCAAGCAGAATGTTGGCTCATTTTATAAAAAAAATAATTAATTGATTTTAATTGGAGGCTAATTACAATCTTCTGGTGGTTTTTGCCATACATTGACATGAATCAGCCACAGGTGTACATGTGTCCCCCGTCAGAAAATGAAATCTCAATTCCCCTGTTATAATTTGACTCGATGATATTTTATGATAAATACATCATACAAAACAGAGTATTCTTGTATGCTTTCCATCAAAGAGAATCAGAGAATGCAAAGTTAGCATTGAAAAATCAGCATCTTCGTGTATCTGTTCTGAATTCACAACTTACATGAGTAAAGTTGAGTTTAGAAGTTAAGGGATTTCACAGAATCACACACATTATGCTAAAGCTGGTACTAGAACCTACTTGGATGCCTAAGCTTATTTCATATAAACTGATATTTATTACAAATGCATTCCATATTGGCTACAAGCAGAAATTATTAAAGAACCTGAAAATTATTAGCTGTTGCTTAAAGTACTTATACTCAAGAGAAAAAAACCGTTTCCTATTTTCAATTCGATATGGCTTTGATCCTGTCTGTTTATTTGAAAGTCTTTAAGTCAGGCATTCAGGCATCTGGGGTCTGAACTTTCTTTCAAAGAATATGGGAACTCTGTTATTAAAATAATAGTAATGTTCTGTCTATATTAGTAAAGATATAATATTCTGAAAAACAGAAACCACATAAATTACTTTCTGAATGGACGACATACCTGCTTCTGGCATTTCAACAGGCTCTATATTTGATGCAAACTCCTCCCTGACATCGGGACCATCTCCACCTTCACTCCCAGTCTCTGCCAGAGCCAATTGCTGGAGATCAGCTTCCAGGCCAGAATCTTTAAAAAAAAAAAAAAAAAAGCATCAATTCAGCTGTAAAGCATACAATATAAACAAGGGAATGATGATATTCATTCCCTCGGTGTTATGAATTAAAAGCCTTAGGTTAGTATGCTAAAAATGTGATGAATAAGAACCTCAGGAGCATTATTCCAGGAATGTTTTGCTGGAGAAAAAGGAAAGCAGAATTTTCCGATTGTTATTACCATTTTCCTTTTCCAGGGTTGTCCTCAGACACCTTAGTTGCCCCCTTCTCTTTGTCTTGAAAACAAGGGAAAATTTGAGCGACCACACTAACCTGCAAACTATACTCTCCTCAGTTTTTTAGGAATTGTCTGAAGTCCTTTTCTAATATTTCCTTTCCTCTTCTTACTGGTTATGTCTTAAGGCATGACACACAGATACACTTTACCTTCAAAGGGATCCTTCTCCTCTTCTTCATCACAATTCACTGGATCCTCTCCATGTACTTCCTCCTTTCTAGGTGTGATATCCTGAATCTCAGCTGGTGGTTCCTCTTGTTGAGGTTGCTCAACACTGGGTTGCTGGTCCTAGTAGAGTGTGCATGCAAATAAAAACTTTTGTTGTTAATACATCTAATAGCGTAAATATACATAATACATAGATATATCTGATCATAAGTAAACCTAACAACATTTTCCCAACAGAATTCTACGTACTTACTTTTAATAAAGTTACTCTTCCCACAGAGAAGAGTTAGCTCCCAATGAGAGTTACCCAGAAAGACTTTGGAAGTTATTTAAATCTATGTTGGGATGGAAGTATGCAGCCTGTTGTTAATAAGCAGGAGGAGAGAGTCACTGGGCACATTTCCAGGGAATTTAACAGTATAATCATCCAGGCAACGCCAGACTATAATATATCTGGATCAATGTTACTTCCTAAGACAAAGTGTCACCCTTTATCAGCATCGAAGACCTTTATCACCGCATCTGTACTACTTAACATTTTCTCAAAAATAAACTTGTGCTAATAGAAAACACCAAATGGTAAGGTTACTCACAACCACAGGTTCATCCACCTGGGAGCAATCTGGCTTTGTAGGTCCCAATGCTGATGCCACTTGCCCACTCATATTTCTCCCTGAAAGCAGAATATTGTGATTTGGAAAATGTATTTAAGAGTACAGCTATATTTGATCACTTTTATGACCTTATGCTGACTTACTTTTTTTTAATGTGAATACTTTCAAAAGAAAACTCTGGTTAAGTATGACTGTACAAGCATTTCAATTACACCAAATACAGTCTTTTGCAAAGCCATTTGTGTCTTTGGGAAGCTGGCAGAGAAATCACCTTAAGGTACACAAGAAGGCTGAATTTTTGTGAGGACGTTTGATTTCACAACAGAATTCTCCATCATAAAGATCTTTAGTGAAATACTGCTAGGAATTCAAAAGCTCAGGACTATTGCTCATGTCACACTCCTATTCACCAGACCTATTTTCCCCAACTCCCTTGGAATTCAGTTGGAACACAAAGAAAGGCTCAGTCTTTACAGCATGACTATGGCGATTTTCTCAGTGTCTGGGGCTGAGGTGAGGCTGCATACAGAGCAACCGGTCCACTTCTCTCTTGGCACCTTACCACAAAACCCGCAATACAGTCACAACCCCACTGTGGTCCGGTTTCTAGGCCTTTCCTTAATCGCCCACCCCAACCCCTGCCCAGGTCCCACTGCCGGCCCCAGATTCTGTGCTCTGTCGTCAGTTCCAGGGCCCCAATGAACCAAATATCTCAAATAGCACCCCCAAGTCTCCCCCCACCATCATCCTACCCCCTGCCCTCCTCTGCCCACTGCCCTTCCTCTCCCGCCACCAAGGCAAGAACTATGGCGTCGGGACACCTGTGAGGAGAAAGATGACTACCTTGAGGGCCTTCCTCCTCAAAGGCCCCAGATCTCACTGCCCGACCCGCCCGAAACTCGCTGGCTCCCCCTCACACGCACACATACTTAAACTCCAGACAGGACAGACCTGTGAACCTACCTGGTGAGTCTCAAGTAGTGAGAAAGAACCGGGACTGAATAAACAGACCCGTCTCAGGCCCAACGCTCCTCACAGAACGCTCAGGAAGGCGTATGCGCACCAAGGCGCATGCGCAGCAACGGATGCGCACGCACACACTGCGCATGCTCACTGAGTTGGGCATGTGCAGTGCAGGTTGCGGTTTTCCTGCCATTGAGGTAGAGTCTTGGAACCGCAGGGTCTCTGGAGGATGAAAAAGGGGCTTGAAGAGTGTATTTTTTTCCTTCCACTGCAGTCTTTCTTATGCATCCACAAACTGTGGTGATAGGTAGTCCCAGGTTACCCTTAGTGGAGAATGTGTCTCAGAAAGACAGTCATGACAGAAATAGATATTACGTTTTTAAATATCTATTTTTATGCATGCTTGGATGAACCATTTCCTTCTCTGCTTCTGGGTTTTCTGTCATACTCCCAGTGGCTTTACTCACTTCCATGGAATAAGTACATAAATAGATGCCTCTGTTTCCACTTTTTGCTTGGTGCACTGCACATTTAAATCTCTGAACTGGTAACTAGTTTCTCTGAATATACCTCTGGTTCCTATACGGTATTGTTCTTTTAGCATCGGACTTCACTTTCACCACCAGACACATCCACAACTGGGCATTGTTTCCACTTTGGCTTAGCCTTTTCATTCCTTCTGTAGCTATTTCTGCACTCTTCTCCAGTAGCACGTTTTTCTTTTTCAATTATAGCAGGAATTTTCGTACTCCCTAGGAGTTTTAAATTTACCCAAGAGAAAGGAAAACATGTTCCCACAAGGACCTTTACTCAAATATTCTACTCATGTACTCCTAATAGCCAAAACTAGAAACAGCCCAACTATTCAACAACTGGTATAAAAATGAAAGAAAAACAAAAGAGTATACTCGTACAAAAGAACACTACACAGTCATTTGAAAAGGAACTACTAATGCATGTAACAGCAAGGATGCATCTCAGCTGTGCCAATGAGAGATGTCAGACACAGAAAGCTATGTATTATATGGTTTCATGTCAATGGATTTCTGGAAAAGCACAACTATAGGCAGAGAAATATATCTGTAGTTGCCAGGGTATAGGACTGGAGGAAGGAGTCTGAATGCAAATAGCCCAAGGAAGCATTTTCAAACGAGTGGGACGTTTTCTACATTTTTATTGTGGTAGCATTTACACAATGGTATGCATATGTCAAAACTCGACAAATGGTAATGCTTTAAAGCATTGACTTCTATTGTATATAAATTATATCTCAATACTTCTCACTTTTTTAAAAAAGGAAAAGGATCTTTTAAGTATGTAAATACTGGTTATTGTATCCATCTAGACCTTGAGCTCATAAACATAAAAATCTTATTTGAAATTCTTCCCAGACCCGGCCAACTTCCAGGATTCCCCATGACACCTTTGTACCCTTATGACAGGACACAGAAACTTGGTCTTAACCAGGTTTACAATTCCCTCTCCTTCACCTCAAGTCAATAGTCTTGCTGAGTTCTGTCAATTCTACTTCAAAAATGTCTAATGCATCGACTTTTTCCCATGTCCACCACATCTGCTCTAGTCCAAAGCTCCCCTCAATTTTATTGTCAACCCCCTTCTAACGGGTCTCTCACATCCACTCAGGGTGCCTGTCTCCCACTCACCACCCTCTCCCTCTCTCTCTTACATTTGCAGAACTGTTTATGACTTTCTAGATAAAGGCTACTGTCCTACACAAGAACTTGAAAGTATGTTCTAGCCCTTGTCCAGCTTGCTAACAACATGGAAAGAATCCCCTTCTTCTCTCTCTTATTGGGCTTCATTCATACGCTCCAATTTCTCAAGCTTAGATTGTCCCATATTTCTGAAGCCTCCGGTTAGTAGACTCCTTCAAGCCAGGCTTCAACAGTATATGGAACGAGAACTTCCAGATATACAAGCTGGTTTTGAAGAGGCAGAGAAACAAGAGATCAAATTGCAACCTTCGTTAGATCATGGGGAAAGCAAGGGAATTCCAGAAACACATCTACTTCTGCTTCATTGACTAGACTACCTCAAGGCCTCTGACTGTGTGGATCACAACAAACTGTGGAAAATTCTTAGAGATGGGAGTACCAGACAAGCTGACCTGTCTCCTGAGAAACCTGTATGAGGGTTAAGAAGTAACAGTTAGAATAAAACATGGAACAACGGACTGGTTCAAAATTGGGAAAGGAGTAAGACAAGGTTGTATAGTGTCACTCTGCTTATTCAACTTACATGCAGAGCACATCATGGGAAATGCTGGGCTGGATGACTCACAAGCTGGAATCAAGGTTGCTGGCAGAAATATCAACAAGCTCAGATGTGCAGATCATACCACTTTAACGGCAGAAACTGAAGAGGAACTAAAGAACCTCTTGATATGGGTGAAAGAGGAGAGTGAAAAGGCTGGCTTAAAAGTCAACATTCAAAAATATAAGATTATGGCATCCAGTCTATCATTTCACGGAAAACAGAAGGGGGGAAGTGGATGCACGGACAGATTGAATTTTGGAGGCTCCAAAATCACCGTGCATGGTGATTGCTGCCATGAAATTAAGACACTTGATCCTTGGAAGAACAACCGTGACAAAGTTAGTATGCATGCATGTTCATTGCTTCAGTCGTGTCTGACTCTTTATGACTCCATGGACCATAGCCTGCCAGGTGCCTCTGTCCATGGGATACTCCAGGTGAGAATACTTAAGTGGGTTGCCATGCCCTCCTCCCATGGGGCATGGCAGGGCATCTTCCTAACCCAGGGGTGAAACCCATGACTCCTGCATCCCATGCATTGCAGGGAGATTCTTTTTTTTTTTTTTTTTTTTTTGCCACTTTATTTACTTTTTAATTGAAGGATAATTGCTTTACAGAATTTTGTTGTTTTCTGTCAAACATCAACAAGAATCAGCCATAGGTACACCCATGCAGGCGAATTCCTTACCACTGAGCCACCAAGGAAGCCCATGTCACACCATAGTATAAAGCAGAGACATCACTTTGCCGACAAAGGTCCGTATAGTCAAAACTATGGCTTTTTCAGTAGTCATGTACAGATGTGTGAGTTCGATCATTAAGAAGGCTGAGTGACAAAGAATTGACGCTTTCGGTTTGTGGTGCTGGAGAAGACACTTGAGAATCCCTCGGACAGCAAGGATATCAAAACAGCCAATCCTAAAGGAAACCAACTGAATATTCACTGGCAGGGCCGATGCTGAAGCTGAAGCTCCAATATTTTGGCCACCTTAAGGGAAGAGCTGATTCACAGGAAAAGACCCTGATGCTGGTGATCAGGATGGGAAGCGTAATGCAGGTTATGCTGCGGTGACTGCTGAACAGGTTTTAGAAGCAAAATCTCTCCCCCAGGGAACCAGTGCTCAGTAGCGGAACTTGTGGCTCTGACCCGAGCTCTGCTGCTGCTGCTGCTGCTAACTCGCTTCAGTCGTGTCCAATTCTGTTCGACCCCGTAGACAGCAGCCCACCACGCTCCCCCATCCCTGGGATTCTCCAGGCAAGAACACTGGAGTGGGTTGCCATTTCCTTCTCCAATGCAGGAAAGTGAAAAGTGAAAGTGAAGTTGCTCAGTCGTGTCTGACTCGTAGCGACCCCATGGACTGCAGCCTACCAGGCTCCTCTGTCCATGAGATTTTCCAGGCAAGAGTACTGGAGTGGGGTGCCATCGCCTTCTCCTGACCCGAGCTCTAGAGTTAAGCAAAGGGCAGCGAGCAAATATCTACACTGATTCTAAGTATGCTTATTTGACTTTACAGGCTCATGCTGCAATGGGGAAGGAAAGACAGTTTAAAAGGACAACAGGAGAACCTATTAAGCATTTCAGAGAGATCCAGAGACTTTTAACTACTATATATCGTCCTAAAGGAGTAGCCATTACGCATTGCAAAAGGCACAGCAGGGATGGGAGTAAAGTAGCTGAAGGTAATCAGCTGGCTGACTGTCAAACCAGAAAAGCAGCACTTTAGGAAACCCCTTCACTGCAGATGCCTTTGATCTGGACAGGTCCCCTGGAGCAGGAAAACCCACAATATAGTGAGGAAGAATTAGAAAGATATGAGAAAAGAGGAGCAAAGATTACTGATAAAGGATGGCTACAGTCTGAGGATGGACGATTAATAATTCCTGAAAATACTCAATGGAAAATTCTTAAGGGTTTACACCAGAGATTTCGTTTAGCTGTAGAGAGTACTTCAGGTCAGTTCAGTTCGGTTCAGGCGCTCAGTCGTGTCCGACTCTTTGTGACCCCATGAATCGCAGCACGCCAGGCCTCCCTGTCCATCACCGACTCCTGGAGTTCACACAAACACATGTCATGACCATCGAGTCGCTGATGCCACCCAGCCATCTCATCCTCTGTCGTCCCCTCTCCTCCTGCCCCCAATGCCTCCCAGCATCAGGGTCTTTTCCAATGAGTCAACTCTTCGCATGAGGTGGCCAAAGTATTGGAGCTTCGCCTCAGCATCAGTCCTTCCAATGAACACCCAGGACTGATCTCCTTTAGGATGGACTGGTGGGATCTCCTTGCAGTCCAAGGGACTCTCAAGAGTCTTCTCCAACACCACAGTTCAAAGCGTCAATTCTTCGGCCCTCAGCTTTCTTCACAGTCCAACTCTCACATCCATACATGACTACTGGAAAAACCATAGCCTTGACTAGACGGACCTTTTTTGCCAAAGTAATGTCTCTGTTTTTAATATGTTGTCTAGGTTGGTCATAACTTTCCCTCCAAGGAGTAAGCGTCTTTTACTTTTGAAAGGTTGTTGCTGAAGGAAAAGACGCTGGGATTCTTGGCCTCTGGAGAAGAATTCATTCCAGGGCCAGAGACGAGGCTTGATCACTCAGAGCTTTTGTGTAATAAAGTTTTATTAAAGTATAAAGGAGACAGAGAAAGCTTCTGACATAGGCATCAGAAGGGGGCAGAAAGAGTACCCCCTGCTAGTCTTCAGCTGGATATTATATATAGTCACTAGCAGTCTGTTAATGAAAGAAAAGAATGTCTTAAAACTCAGAATGGTACCAGGCCCCTCATCCATAAGATGTATTTTGGGATAATCTTGGCACCAGAGGATTCATCCCTGGCCGTAAAATGATGGACTTGAATGTTGTAGAAGGGCAGATTACCATACAAATAGTTTCATTTACATAGATTAGGGGAACAATGTCTGAGTATAACATACTGGTTTGTCAAGTAGGTTCTGAGCCATTAGGTGGAACAGACTTGAAGACAGAGTTTGGGGTAAATGCATACTACATTAACAGAGCTTAAGACAAACATCTCCATAAGAAAAAATGCATTGGTTAACTCAAGGTTTGAGAATAGTTAACTTCAGGTGAAACCAGGTGTCATTATGGCAACACAGTATTTTAAGAGAAACCTCCTTTGAAATTTGTAAAGAGAAGGAAAAAATATCAGTAGTTTGTTTCCTTCTGCCGCTTAACAGAGATAAAAAATGTCTGACACTTGCAGCCTATTTCCTCCATTTGGAGATCCCTGGCCTTCCTGCCTGTTACCCTCTCTATTTCATGGCTGCAATCACCATCTGCAGTGATTTTGGACCCCCAAAAAATAAAGTCTGACACTGTTTCCACTGTTTCCCCATCCATTTCCCATGAAGTCATGGGACCAAATGCCATGATCTTCGTTTTCTGAATGTTGAGCTTTAAGCCAACTTTTTCACTCTCCTCTTTCAATTTCCTCAAGAGGCTTTTTAGTTCCTCTTCACTTTCTGCCATAAGGGTGGTGTCATCTGCATATCTGAGGTTATTGATATTTCTCCCAGCAATCTTGATTCCAGCTTGTGCTTCCTCCAGCACAGCATTTCTCATGATGTACTCTGCATATAAGTTAAATAAGCAGGGTGACAATATACAGGCTTGACGTACTCCTTTTCCTATTTGGAACCAGTCTTTTGTTCCATGTCCAGTTCTAACTGTTGCTTCCTGACCTGCATATAGGTTTCTCAAGAGAGTACTTACCAGATGGCTTCTCATTTGTTTGAAGGCAGAAATGTAATGAAAAATTTAAAGGACATTATCAAAAGATGTTAAGTTTTTCAGAAAAATAACCCAAAGACTGGAAAGCTAGCAAAATCTGGATTACAACAAAATCGAAAATATCCTAGAGATGACTGGGAAATTGATTTTACTCATATGCCACAAGCTAATGGATATTCTTGCTCACAAGTTTGGGTGGATACTTCTACTGTCTGGATTGAGGCTTTTCCCTGTCGTAGTGAACAGGCTAAGGAGGTTATAAGAATTTTAATCCATGAAATTATCCCCAGGTTTGGGCTGCCACAGAGGCTTCAGAGTGACAATGGCTCCACCTTTAAAGCGGCTCTAACTCAGGGGATGTCTGACGCTCGAGGAATAGAATATCACTTACACTGTTCCTGGAGACCCCAACCCTCAGGAAAGGTTGAAACAGCTAACGACATTATCAAAAGACATCTGTGCACATTAACTCAAGAGACACAGGACAGTTGGATTAAAGTTCTACCCATAGCTTTAATGAGGGCTGGGACTGCCCCCCAAAAGGAGGGGCTTTCCCCCTTTCAATGTATTTATGGAAGGCCTTTCCTATGCACAGACCTTGTTATAGACCCTGAACCCTTAGAATTAACTAATTATGTAACTCAGCTCTCAGCTTTTCAACAGGCATTAATGGAACTCCAGAAGGTGACTCCTGACTCAGCTTCTGAGTCAAGCAAGCCTCTATTTCAGCCAGGAACTGAGGTCCTGATAAAAACACTGGGATCTGGGGGCCAATCCCTCGAACCCCTCTGGGAAGGCCCTTACCAGGTTATTCTTTCTTCTCCCACAGCTGTCAAAGTGCCAGGAATTGATTCATGGGTGCATCACACTCGAGTTTAAGAGGTGGCACCCTGACCAGAACTAAGTCACGTCATTTTATGTCTTTACTTTCTATGCTCTGACTTTGTACTCTTCAGATGGACATGATAATCAGTGTGAGCCTACATCTGCTGACTCCAAAAATCCTGAGTTTGCCGTTTGATCCTCAAGACAATGCCTTCCTGTCCTGGGCTCACTCCTATGCTGCATTCCACAATCAGTGTAACTGCTGGGTCTGCAGAGTGCTCCCTTCTTCATCAGTGGAAGGCTTCCTATGGTGTACATCTCCATTTCAAGGAAAAGACTATCTCCAAGTCTGTGAATACCTTCGACAACAATCGCATGTGATGCCTCTTCTTAATCTGATGACATCTAACAACCCTAAGATGGACTGGTGCGACACTTTGTACTTTCACTATGGACATAACGTGGCTTTTAATTTTGATTATACATTGTCTTGGTTTAATGACTATTTCGCTACACATAAGGTAAATAGGTCTAGATCTAGTGGCGTTTTACCTGACGTTTATCAAATATGGGATGATATGAGGTTATATGGCTACCTCCTGAAAAAGGACGTCTAATGTCTGCTGCTGCTGCTGCTGCTGCTGCTAAGTCGCTTCAGTTGTGTCTGACTCTGTGCGACCCCATCAGGTGGCCAAAGTATTGGAGCTTCAGCTTCCACATAGGCCTTGCCAGTGAATATTCAGTTGGTTTCCTTTGGGATTGGCTGTTTTGATATCCTTGCTGTCCGATAGATTCTCAAGGTCGTTTTCAATCACTCAGTCGTGTCCAACTCTTTTCACGAGACCCCGTGGACTGTAGCACCCCAGGCTCCTCTGTCCTCCACTATCTGCCATAGTTTGTTCAAATTCATGTCCGTTGAGTTGGTGATGCTATCTAACCATCTCATCCTCTACTTTCCCCTTCTCCATTTGCCTTCAATCCTTCCCAGTGAAAGGTTGTTGCTGAACCATGGAAGACGGTGGGATTCTTGGCCTCTGGAGGAGAAGACTTCATTCCGGGGCCAGAGACAAGCCTTGATCGCTCAGAGCTTTTGTGTAATAAAGTTTCACTAAAGTATAAAAGAGATAGAGAAAGCTTCTGACATAGAGGGGGCAGAAAGAGTGCCCCCTGCTAGTCTTTAGCTGGATGTTATATAGCGACTAGCAGTCTGCTAATTAAAGAAAGGCAATGTCTCAAAACTCAGAGAATGGCACCAGGCCCCTCACCCACAACATGCATTTTGAGATAACATTGGCGCCAGGTGAGTCATCCTGGGCCATAAAACGATTGACTTGAATCTTGAAGAAAGGCAGATTTCCATACAAGTATATAGTTTCATTAACGTAGATTAGGAGAACAAGGTATGAGTTTAACATACTGGTTTGTCAAGTGGGTTCTGAGCCTTTAGGCAGAACCGCCTTAAAGACAGAGTCTAGGGTAAATGCATAAAACATTAACATAGCTTAAGACAAGCATTTCCATAAGAAAAATGCATTGGCTAGCCCAAGGTTTGAGAAAACTTAAGTTCAGGTGGAAGCAGGTGTCATTATGGCAACTCAAAATTTTAAGAGAAATCTCTTTTTATATTTGTATAGAGAAGGGGAAAAAATATAACACTAGTTTGTTTCCTCCTGCCGCTTAAGAGAGAGAGAGAAAAGTGTCCGACACTTGCAGCCTATTTCCTCTGTTTGGAGACCCCTGGCCTTCCTGCCTGTTACGCTCTCATTCCCCTCTTTTCCTTTAGGAGAATTATGTTGCCTAGGGAAAGGGGCATCATTTTCATTCCATAACTGCTTCCGAGCTGATAAGGGGCAGTGTCCCAAAATTGGTGAGGCAACATATTGTCCTAACCCTCATATTGAGGGTCTCTGATCCAGGGGTCCCAAATCGTAGCTGGAGGAAGCTGCAGCAGGCGCAGGAGTCTGAGCAAACATTTGTAACTTAAAAACCTTCATGCGACTAGAAACAAATCCAGCTACATAGTTACAGGTGCAGGGAGCACACAGCAAAAACAGAACAATCAGAATTATTGTAATCAAGATAGTTTTCCACCATGGGGAACTAGTTAACGTGTCCCAAAGTGAGGCAATTGAGGCTTCAGGAGCATCCATAGCCTGAATCATCTTGTTCATGTGTTTAGTAAAATGAGTAACATTAGTGCTCATGTCACGGAGAAGGCAATGGCACCCCACTCCAGTACTCTTCCCTGGAAAATCCCATGGGCAGAGGAGCCTGGTAGGCTGCAGTCCATGAGGTCTCGAAGAGTCGGACACGACTGAGCGACTTCACTTTCACTTTTCACTTTCCTGAACTGGAGAAGGAAATGGCAACCCACTCCAGTGGTCTTGCCCTGGGATTCTCCATCCAAGGGACCGGGGAGCCTGCTAGGCTGCCGTCTATGGGGTCGCACAGAGTCAGACACGACTGAAGTGGCTTAGCAGCAGCAGTGCTCATATCAGGTATATATGTACAGCACTGGGTGTGAATAATGGCACAAGTTCCTCCTTGTGCAGCTGTCAGAATATCTAAGGCCAATCTGTTTTGTAAAACCACCTTTTTAATTTGTATTTGTTCAGGCTTAAGAGCTGATAGAGCTTTTCGAGAATCTTGTAATGCCTGTTGAGTAAAACAAGGGGGAAGTAGAGGATGAGATGGTTAGATAGCATCACCGACTCAGTTCAGTTCAGTCGCTCAGTCGAGTCCGACTCTTTGGAACCCATGAATCGCAGCACACCAGGCATCCCTGTCCATCACCAACTCCCAGAGTTCACTCAGACTCATGTCCATCGAGTCAGTGATGCCATCCAGCCATCTCATCCTCTGTCATCCCCTTCTCCTCCTGCCCCCAATCCCTCCCAGCAGCAGACTCTTTTCCAATGAGTCAACTCTTCACATGAGGTGGCCAAAGTACTAGAGTTTCAGCCTTAGAATCATTCCTTCCAAAGAAATCTCAGGGCTGATCTCCTTCAGAATGGACTGGTTGGATCTTCTTGCAGTCCAAGGGACTCTCAAGAGTCCTCTCCAACACCACAGTTCAAAAGCATCAATTCTTCGGAGCTCAGCCTTATTCACAGTCCAACTCTCACATCCATACATGACCACAGGAAAAACCATAGCCTTGATTAGACGAACCTTTGTTGGCAAAGTAATGTCTCTGCTTTTCAATATGCTATCTAGGTTGGTCATAACTTTCCTTCCAAGGAGTAAGCGTCTTTTAATTTCATGGCTGCAGTCACCATCTGCAGTGATTTTGGAGCCCAGAAAAATAAAGTCTGACACTGTTTCCACTGTTTCCCCATCTATTTCCCATGAAGTCATGGGACCAAATGCCATGATCTTAGTTTTCTGAATGTTGAGCTTTAAGCCAACTTTTTCACTCTCCACTTTCACTTTCATCAAGAGGCTTTTTAGTTCCTCTTCACTTTCTGCCATAAGGGTGGTGTCATCTGCATATCTGAGGTTATCGATAATTCTCCCGGCAATCTTGATTCCAGCTTGTGTTTCTTGCAGCCCAGCGTTTCTCATGATGTACTCTACATATAAGTTAAATAAGTAGGGTGACAATATACAGCCTTGATGTACTCCTTTTCCTATTTGGAACCAGTCTGTTCTTCCATGTCCAGTTCTAACTGTTGCTTCCTGACCTGCATACAAATTTCTCAAGAGGCAGATCAGGTGGTCTGGTATTCCCATCTCTTTCAGAATTTTCCACAGTTTATTGTGATCCACACAGTCAAAGGCTTTGGCGTAGTCAAAAAAGCAGAAATAGATGTTTTTCTGGAACTCTCTTGCTTTTTTGATGATCCAGCAGATGTTGGCAATTTGATCTCTGGTTCCTCTGCCTTTTCTAAAATCAGCTTGAACATCAGGAAGTTCACGGTTCATGTATTGCTGAAGCCTGGCTTGGAGAATTTTGAGCGTTACTTTACTACCGTGTGGGATGAGTGCAATTGTGCGGCAGTTTGAGCATTCTTTGGCATTGCCTTTCTTTGGCATTGGAATGAAAACTGACCTTTTCCAGTCCTGTTGGCCACTGCTGAGTTTTCCAAATTTGCTGGTATATTGAGTGCAGCACTTTCACAGCATCATCTTTCAGGATTTGAAATAGCTCAACTGGAATTCCATCACCTACACTAGCTTTGTTCATAGTGATGCTTTCTAAGGCCCATTTGACTTCACATTCCAGGATGTCTGGCTCTAGGTCAGTGATCACACCATCGTGATTATCTGGGTCGTGAAGATATTTTTTGTACAGTTTATCTGTGTATTCTTTCCATTTCTTCTTAATATCTTCTGCTTCTGTTAGGTCCATACCATTTCTGTCCTTTATCGAGCCCATCTTTGCATGAAATGTTCCCTTGGTATCTCTGATTTTCTTGAAGAGATCTCTAGTCTTTCCCATTCTGTTGTTTTCCTCTATTTCTTTGCATTGATCACTGAAGAAGGCTTTCTTATCTCTTCTTGCTATTCTTTGGAACTCTGCATTCAGATGTTTATATCTTTCCTTTTCTCCTTTGCTTTTCACTTCTCTTCTTTTCACAGCTATTTGTAAGGCCTCCCCAGACAGCCATTTTGCTTTTTTGCATTTCTTTTCCATGGGGATGGTCTTGATCCCTATCTCCTGTACAATGTCATGAACCTCATTCCATAGTTCATCAGGCACTCTATCTATCAGATCTAGGCTCTATCAGATCACTGACTCAACGGACATGAATTTGAACAAACAATGGCAGATAGTGGAGAACAGAGGAGCCTGGGGTGCTACAGTCCATGGGGTCTCGTGAAAAGAGTCGGACACGACTGAGCGATTGAAAATGAACCACCACCACCACCTTACCTTTGAGTTTCCCTAAGGTGCCACAACCCCACTCTCAACGGGGCTAAGCTTTCTCTGTCTGTCAGTGCTAAAGGCTCAGACTTATCTCTTTACACACTCAGCGTCCCCTGCTTAGGGTTGATGGCGGGTCCTTAGAACACTCATCACTCCCTCCCAGAGCTCAGAGCACGGAGCCTTCTCACAACAGTAATGGAGCACCCTGCCTGCTACTAAAATGGGAGTTGTAGCTGCTTAGCCACTCTTAATATGTTTTCTCCCTTTGCATTGAGTTCACTTCCACATTTCTTCTTTGAGTCACCAAATCAAATCTTCTCATCCCCAACTGGTTACTGTAACAAGCTGCAGCTGCATCTCTATCAAGGACGGTGCATGTACGCCCTGCAGTATGTATTTTCTTCCTTGTTTGCCGTCAGAATCTGTCGACTCCCAGACATCACAAAAAGGGCTCCAGATCACCCACAAAAGGGGCGGTGCTGCAGGGGAGGCTGTGACTCTCGTCCACAGCCTGAGTCAAAGCAGGACTGTGTTATAAGTGTCACAAGCTGCCCCACTGCATCATGGGAGCCAAAAGAGCAATGGTCTGAAAGTCCTAACACAGACATTTATGTGGATAGAACACCAGTGTCTTCCTAGGGACCTGTGACTTGTTGTTTGGTTTGGGCCTATAGAGTCAGTGACCTTTTTCACAACACTTGCAGGCTTAGCTAACCTTCCATCAGGACCTCTCTCCTCCCCTACAGCCCCTTACCTACTGTACCAAAAATCATACTTCTGACTTCAGTGTGCCGATTGGGTTTTCACCTGGCAGGGATACCAACACAACTTTTTGTGCTGAAACCTCAAGATACCTGAAGAGAACGAGTTTTCAGAAAGTCCATCTTTCAATTATAATAGAAAAACTGCCTATGTAACAATGAAGATACAACAAATTAAAATACTAATAAAATGTTATTTGGAAATTATCTAGAATGTCACACTTAAGAGAAAAAAAATTTAACACGTGGTCTATTGCCTTTCAGGTCAAATCAGCATTTAAGAAAATTAGGAGATGGGCGAGGTAATGTCTTCATGATATTGTATTTGTTGTTCTGTTTATCATTACATTATTTCTATGGTTATGCTACTTTCCAGAATGATGAGGGTGCTCCACTAATGTCTGTCACGGCAAATACATGTTTAGAGCTTGATATGGACTAGGAACTGTTCTCTGTGATTTTTGCATGTTGACATGACACCCCACAGACTTTCATGCACTTAGGAGAAACTGTGTTCAATCCACATGCAGATCCATCATAGTGTTTCATGCGGATGGACATGTTGATCTGCCTTCTGACCCACAGTAGACTAGACACTGCACTGTATTCCAGACTGGGAGTCAGATACCACGCCTGTCTGTTTCTTTCTGGCCTGGGCACCAATCTGACTCAGCTCTTGCCAGCTAGGTGACTTTGTGCAAATGCATTCACCCATTAACATCTGTGCGTCTCTGCTCCTCAACTGCAGAAAGGGATGATAGCATTAAAAATGCTCACCTTAAATTTTGCTATGAGTACTCAAAGACATTTGAGTACATATGGAGTACATATGCACATTGTGTACATATGGAGAGCTAAGCACGATCCAGAAGGGTGAGCTCTCTCTTCACTTCCGTTTCTGCTTCTACTCATATGCCCCTGTCCCTGCCCCCATGCCTTTACCTCCCCAATCCCAACTGATCTGTGTCGTCTCTGATCTGTGCTCCTGTCTTCAGACTCTGCATCCCAAAACACAGCTGAACATCTCCTCATGATTTACCTCAGAAAATATCCATATCATCACCCTTGGATTAAACAATCATGAGTATTAGTGGAAGAAATAAGAAACAACAAAACTGGAAATGTGAAAACTACGCAAGAAATAAAGCGTTACTGATGATCATTTGACTACTAACATTTTCATATCTTTATCAGATTCAGATCTTCAGAATTTGATTGAGAATTAGACTTGATAAAAATAATGGCAAAAAAAGGCCATGTGATAAGGTTTCTTGGCCTTTTAATTTCCCTGGGCAATGTTTTTTAAAATTTATATACTCATGTTCTATAACTGTCCAGTGGTAACTTGCTTTCCCGTCATGATGCAAATCCTATGAAGAGGTCATTAGACGCCTAACTTCACATAGAATATTCACTAAACTTTTTCATACGAGCACATGATGAAACCCAAATATTTCCTTTAAGCTTCACAATATCCCCATAAGAAGAGCAGGATACTCACTGTGCTAAAAACAAAAACAAAAACAAAAACCCCCCCTCATACCTCATACACTCCATTCTTGAGGCCCTGAAAGGCCTGAAATGATAGTGCAAGGTCCATGCAGTGTGTCAAAGGTGGTCTTGACATTGTGTCTCTGGAACAATCTCCAGGGAAATGTGGAACAGCAATAATATTAACAACAGTAATGACAACAGTTAGAACTGACTTGGAACGTACCACATGGCACGTACTGTCCTGACAATTTCTCATGTCTTAACACGGTCAGTGGTCTACACTGCCCCATGAAGTAGTTAAATTTAATTGAAGCTAGTGTTTCCATGTGGTTAAAAGAGGAATGAGGCACAGAGGAGCTACATAACCTGTTCAGTGTCGCCCAGCAGTAAGGGAGCCACAGGTCTAGACACACTGTGGAAAACTCTGGGTGTATTTATTTATTCAGTCAAGGGTAAGATCCAACGGCTACAGCAAAATATGTAGAATAACAGCTACCACATAACAAAAATTGATCTTACATCATAGAAATGCACACTAAATGGAAATCCGATTTCTTCAGAAATCTTTCAAATGGAGGCTTGACAAGACTGGAATCAGGATGTTTTGTAGACACGATGGTCTACAAACAAGAGCCTCCTCAGAACAGCAGACAGCATGTCAGTGAGTCTCCTAGACTGGAGGTCTTGGGTTTGGGCATCAGAGAAGGCAGGAAACCCCTGTCACATGCTCTCAATGAAGACAGAGCGTGGCAGTTGGCAAAATAAGACCATGCCTCTGCTCTGGTAGTGCCTAGAAAAGTTGTCCATGTCAATCAGAACTGAGGAATTCTTTTAAAAAGTGCAGATTCCATGATCTACACTCAGTGAATCTCATTCAGTGCGGCTACAACAGTGCCCTAGAATCTGTGAGATTTCACTATACTTGGGAAACTCTCGGGGACTTTATTAAACCCCTTTGGTAGTGAGACTGTCAGCAAAATAAGGAAAATAGAGATCAGAACAGATATTAGAAAAAATATATAGATAATCAACAAAACCCAAAGCTGGCTCTTTCAAAAGGTCAATATGAAATCATAAGTTTCCACCCACAAGAATAAAAAAAAAGATAACTTAAGACAAAACTTACCAATATCAGGAAAGAAATAGGTTACAGATTCCACATTTCCTAGTTCAATCATTTCATCAAGGTGAAATGGGCCAAATCCAAGCAATGTGATGAAACCACTTGTTTTCTCATTGTCCTCCAGCTTCCCCTTCCTGCCTCTCTCCTTTGCCTCAGTTCCTTTCTCCTTCTTAAGCCCTGCCCTCCATCAAGAGGAGCAATGTTTTGAGGCGTGATTCCCATGCCTCATAATCCCATGATTATAACTGATGTCCGCTGCTTGGCTGAGATTCAGCGTGGATGCTATCATCCCTGTAGCTGGTACACTGAAGCTCTCTGTCTCTCATGATGGACCAGAAGGTTTCACTTTAATTTCAAGTATAGGTAAGAGAAAAGGTGCAGGGCACATGTTGGAGCCTTGAGTCCTTCATCTAAGAAATGCAGAAGACCACAAACTGGGGGAGAAACAGAAATAGCAGCACCAGGCCCCTTTCAATGAGAGCTATGTGCCAAACACAGCACATCACAGGATTCCTTGACATTCAGGAGCACGCCAAGTAGATTTCCATGCCAGGACTGTTGCATTTATTGTTCCTTATGCCTGGAATGCTCTTCCCTTAGGTAACCCCACAGCCTGCTCCCTTACTTCCTCCAGATCTCTGCTTACTTGCCATCTTTCAGGGAGTCTTTCCCTCATTATCTTGAATAAAATAATAACATCATACCTACATACACCTTTCCCCCTGATCTAGCAATATCTTTCTTCATAGCTCCTGCCACCCTTGATTATTTACTGACCACCAAGTCTATGAAATGAGAGACTTGGTTGGTTTTGTCCTGTCCCAAACTCCTCCAATAGTGCTCAGGTCTACAGCAGGTGTTCAGAAAACATTTGCGGAAGGAGAGTCTGGAGCCAGGCCCTTTACACACATTGCTAACATGCACAGGTACCCTCCAAGATGGTCACTGGCCCCATTGTATTAATTATGATACAAACTGAGTTTCAGGAGACAAGTGATACACTCAACAACACAGTCAGCATGTCAGGTTCCAGGCTTCAGAATCATATCTGCCAGCTTCCAAATCCTCAGTTCCCAGACAGAGCCCCCACAGACGAGAACATAAGGGGTTTTATATCTAACACAAAGACTCCAAACAGCTCAGATAGATACCCAGAGACACCAAAAAGAGCTCACTGAATCTCTGCACAGAGAGCACACAACACGAGTCTCAGACCCTCAAACACAACTGAGACCATAACCATACACACTGTGACAGAGACCCTGCAAACAGACCAAAGTCTTCCAGACAGAAACAAATGAGAACTGCACAGATACTTCACATCATGGAGACTGACTCCCAAACCACTGGGACACTTACCGACCTAACACAAAACCCCCTAAACAGAAAGACAGAAGTTTTAATAACCCAAGAACATCATATAATCTTAAGATAAAGTTTCCAGACAAATGAAAAACTTGCAACCTGTGCATAGATCCACAAGCAGCTGATAGTTTACACCTTTACACTGACCCATCCTTAAAGCAGCACAGAGGCATCACAGCTTGGAACGCAGAATCAAAAGCTCAGTGATCTCACATTCTGGGGTGCAGACGCCTACACAGAGATCTCTCACCCAGGGACTGAAAAGCCAGCAAGCTCCAAAGATGCACATCCCGGTATACAGGCACACATCCTAGAGGCTTTGTAGTATGGTTCACAAAATCCACTCAGATCAAATATCCCATCACTCACAACCCCGCCCAAAGGCTCATGGAGATCAAATGTACCCAAGCAGCACCTGTGTTGTCACACGTAGCTATACACGATCCCAAGCTGCCAGATACAGGTTATTCTCCAGGGAGAGACAGCAAACTCAGGGACCTCTCCCTGGACATGAATTGCATGCATTTGTGTGAATGACCCTGCTTTGCTACAGGATCCAGACTGAGCGAGAGCTGAACAAGACTGAAACGCCATCACCATGCACAGCCAGAGACTGCGCCAAACCTCGCCACTAACCAGGGCAGCTTTAGACCCCTTTCGGAAAAGCAATAAAACTCGGAGGAAAATTGTATACTCTGAAAAGCTGCGCACGCCAACGCAGGCGCACGCGTACACAGGCGCCTCCCGCCCTCAGTTCCAGTTCTGCGACCACAGTGCCGGCAACACGCGGTGGCCAATCACTCCCCAGAACGCTTCCCTGACGCCACAACCAAACCGATAGCCAGTCTCTGGCTCCGTAGTCGTCCCACCAACGAAGGGGTGGAATTGAAAACGAGACGAAGGAAGTTTCTGCTTAATACCTGTGTCCACTCCGATTCGAAAGCAGTGGGAAGATGAAGAGGACCAAATGGGGGTAGGCCCAGGGGCGCCATGAGTGCCGCCGACGCGGTGTAAGGGGACCCTCTCTCTGTTGTCACACGCCCTCTCCCAATGGTACCTTTCAGAGTGGGTGGTCTTACCGCATCTCCTCAGTGGTACATCACAGGACAGAACTGATTCATCTCCTGCGCCCCTTGCTGGTGGGATTGGGTAACAGCAGGTGTAGATGTCTGTGGACCATTCCAGGAGGATCCGAAAAGGGCAGAAGGGCAAGGTTAGGGTGAAAACCCCACAGATTGCAGCAATTTTGGATTCAGAAAAAAGTCTTCATAAACTGAAGATTACATCTCTATGGGGATCATTGTCGTCACAGAGAACATGGAAAGCATTTTATCTATGCTGGGCATTGAGACACATCCTTGCTGTTGCATGCATTAGTTCTTTTTTATTATTATTATTACCGTGTAGTATTCCTTTGTACAGGTACACTCTTTTGCTTTTCTTTCATTTGTATACCAGTTATGGAATAGTTGGGTTGTTTCTACCTGTGGCTACTATGAATACATGTGTGGAATATTTGAGTACAGGCCACTGTGTGAGCATGTTTTCATTTCTCTTAGATAAAATTGTCTAGGAGTAGAATTGCTGGGTCATATAAGGCTTCCCAGGTGGCGCTAGTGGTAAAGAACCCACCTGCCAATGCAGGAGACTCAGGTAGGATCCCTGGGTTTGAAAGATCCCCTGGAGTAGGAAATGGCAACCCGCTCCAGTATTCTCATCTGGAAAATTCCATAAACAGGGGTCCTGGCAGGTACAGTCCATGGGGCCCCAAAGAGTTGGATACACCTGAGCGACTGAACACACACACACACACACTCACATACATGGTAATTTACATATCTTAGGCTCTAAACTGTGTCCTCTGTAGACAACATACAGTTGGATCTTGTTTTTATTTATTTATTTTTTGGATGCTGAATTTTATTTATATATATATATATTTTTTTATTTTACTGATCTTGTTTTTATTTTTAAACTGGTCTCAATGTCTGCCTTGTGGTCATATTGTTTTATCTATTCACATTTAATGTTGATACAGACTTACATCTGCCAATATACTTTTCTGTCTCATGTCATTTTTTTGCATTAAATGGGTATTTTCTAGTGTACCATTTTAAATTCTTTACTGATTTTCCCACTATTTTTAAGTTATTTCCTTAGCTATAGGCTACCATAAACAACTTCAGTTCAGTTCAGTCGCTACGTGGTGTCTGACTATTTGTGAGCCGATGGCATGCAGCACGGCAGGGCTTCCTGTCCATCACCAACTCCCAGAAGTTGCTCAAACTCATGTCCATGAAGTCGGTGAAAAAGCTACCCCACTAGCTTTGTTCATAGTGATGCTTCCTAAGGCCCATTTGACTTCACCCTCCAGGATCTTTGCCTCCAGGTGAGTGATCACACCATCGTGGTTATCTGGATCATTAAGATCTTTTTTTTTTTTTTTTGTATAGTTCTTGTGTGTATTCTAAGCCACCTCTTCTTAATATCTTCTGCTTCTGTTAAGTCCATACCGTTTCTGTCCTTTATTGTGCCCATATATGCATGAAATGTTCCCTTGGTATCTCTAATTTTCTTGAAGATCTCTCTAGTCTTTCCCATTCTATTGTTTTCCTCTATTTATTTGCAGTGATCACTGAGGAAGGTTTCTTATCTCTCCTTGCTGTTCCTTCAAACTCTGCATTCAGATGGGTATATCTCTCCTTTTCTAAAGTAAGGTGTTTATTACTAATGACACTAATAAACATCTTACTGTATCACAATCAGCTTGAAATTTATACTAATCCTAATGAGATATAGAAACTTTACTCCTATATTGCTCTATTCCAATTTCCATTTTTCCTCATGTTGTCACCAGTAGTAGATCTATAAAGAGTACATCTCATTAATACACTCTTATCATTATTATATTGCTATAATGTTATGTCTATGAAAAGCTGATATAAGACAGAATATCAGGTATATATTTACAACTTCTGTTCTATTAACCTTCTTTGTCATGATTTCTGATATATTCGTATATGTTCATGTATGTTTGTGTGGATTTGACACCATCCTGGCTTGTTTCCTTACCTAATACAGCTTTGCTCCCAACTTTGTGCTGCTACTGCAAATATATTACATTCCATATGTTATTGGCCCAACAATAATTGGGCTTCTCTGGTGGCTCAAACAGTAAAGAATCTGCCTGCAATGCAGGAAACTCAGGTTCAATCCCTTGGTCAGGAAGATGCCCTGGAGAAGAGAATGGCTAACCACTGCAGTATTCTTGCCTGGAGAATCCCATGGACAGAGGAGCCTACAGAGGCGGGCTACAGTAATGTGGTTGCCAAGAGTCAGACACGACTGAGCAACTGCCACATTTACAACAATAATTTATGTGATATTGTTTTAGACAGTTGCTTTTTAAATACAGGAAGAAAGGAGGGAAATGTGAACTCATATTTTTCTTTACATAATTACCTTTACCTATGCTCTTTGTTTTTCCACATGGGTTCTAATTAACACCTGAATTCACTTATTGCAGCCTGAAGAACTTCCTTTAGTTTTTTTCTAGTAAGCCAGTTCCATCAACAAATTCCCTGAGGTGTGTTTTTTTTTTTTTTTTAACTTGGGAATGCCTTTATTTTGCTTTCATTTCTATTTTTTAAACCACTTTATTGTGTTATGTTTGACATGTAAACAGCTGTGTACACACCTGTGAATTCATCACCAGCTTCAATATACAAAACTCAACTGTATTTCTATACTAGTGGTGAATACTCCTAATAAGTAAGAAAATTCCAGTTAGAATAAAAAAAACAATATACTTAGGAGTTAATTTAACCAAGGAGGTGTAAGATTTGTACACTGAAAATGACAAAACACAGTTGAAAGAAATGAATGAAAATTGAAACAAATGGTCACTGACTATCAATGGGCACTAGAGTTTCCCCTAGAAATTTGCTGTCATTGTACACACATCTCTGAGCATGTGGGAATATTTTCCTAAGGCACTTTCACAGCAGGGAGACTGCTGGATCAAAGACTTCCTTGCCTAAACAGACATCTCTATAGAGTGCCTACTATGTGCATGTGCCTGACGCTGTTCTAAACGCCAAGGAGGCATCACAGAATAGGACTAACACATGTCCCTCTTTCATGAAGGCAAAGGCGGCTGAGAGTGAGGGCAGGATGGAATGTAAATTCTGATGGGAGCTGCCACAGACCCCTGCAAAGCTGTTTTACCAGTTCACACTGGCCTCAGTGGGGCAGGGGAGTGAATTGCCTTTACAGGCATCTTGGCACCATTTGTAGGGTGGGAAGTTTAGACAAGAGGCTGGACTCCTTATGTCCAATTCCCTAGAAGAGCTTCAAGTCCACAACTAGGAATGATCCATGTAGGAATTTCAACAGACGTGAACACCCTAGGTGTCCATACCCTTGGTTGTGACATCACAAAGTGTATTTGACAAAGCACGGGAGGTATCTGCCCCATCGGTGGCTCTGCACTCTGAGTGTGCCATCTTTGACCTGGAGATAAGTCTGTGAGCCAGGGATTGAGGGTGCTGAAACCTTCAGGGGTTTACTATGTCTTAGGCTGTGAACTTTGGGGTTTGTAGGATGCAGGGTACCATGGTCTGAGGTCTCTTTGTGGTAGCTGCATGGAACACTGTGAAAGAGCTGTATGCATTCACCATACCAATGCTCTGTGCAGTTGGTTTGATGGTGTCCTGTGGTGTCACCTGTGTGATTGCAACTTCTGTGTCCAGGGTGTGAGGTCTCTGAGCTGTGGGATTTCTCCATGGCAGCTTATGAAGTTGCTAAAATGCATGTCGGCCTGTATTCAACTTTCATCTCAGCTGATTTCGTGTGTCTTACCTCACTTATTGAGTCTCCAGGAGTTTCAGTTTGGTGGATTGTTTGGTGTTGGGTGTTCAGTGCAGTGAGAAACAGCAGTTCAGTGCTGTTTCCTTGGTCCGTATCTGGCCGAGTGTATCATTGAAATTTGGGTTTTGTGACCCATAGTGTGAAGTCCCTGGGGTATTTGTGAGTCTGGATCCAGGCTCTGATGCTGCACAGCTGGCGGGAGACCAGGGTCCCAGAGGGAGTTGCTCTGTCTTTGGTCCTGTGCTGCAGGGATTGAAACCCTGAGCCACTTGGGCATTTATGTCTCGATTGAGATACTTTGTCACTTGCCAGGGTTCAGACATGAGGTGTTTGTGACCTCCTGATGTCTCCATCTGACAGCTGTCTAGAAAGAAAGTGAGAGGTTAATTAATCTGAATTGACTGTGAACTTGTCCGCTGCTGCTTCCATCAACCAGGCTTACTTGTCTAGACCGTTGAGGTATGGGGTTGCCTTCCTTGAGGCCCTCCGTGGGGGCCAGTTTCTTGCTATTGTTTTGAAGGTCTCCCTCAGGCACAGTGGTGGAAATGCCATTGTGGAGGACAAGTGTTTTCTGTGACTCTGACAAAATGCAGCAGGGACACCCTGCTGTTTCCTAATATATCCTCTGTGTGACATAAAGCTGCCCCTCTCTCTATCTTAACTTATTCCCAAACCTGCAGAACATCATCACCTCCACACCAAAGCTGTCAGCTTGGAGCCCCACTGTACACCCAGCCCTGGGAAACCTTCCTTGTCATTGACGTGTCTGCTTTCCCCAAACCTGCCTCTGCTTCTGAGCCCTGCTCTCTGGTGAGGCCCCTTGGCTCAGCTGTCTGGTGGCCTGAAGTCTGGGGAAGCCTTCCAACTTGAGAAGGGCAGGGGAACTGGAGGTCACACCCCAAGGGGAAAACGACAAGGCCATTCTAACTTTTCCCAACATTTCCTGTCATTCCAAAATGTAAACGAATGCCTGTTAGCCTCTCCTTTGCAAAAGTAATTGAAGTCTTCCTGCAGTTGTGTGTCAGGCAGGAGTGCATTGAACACACTGGGAACAAGTCACCTGAATGTTGGGGGTGGGTGCATGGGTGATCAGTCCTGTCTGCCTCTCTGTGACACCGTGGTCTTCAGCCTGCTGGGCTCTTCTGTCCATGGGATTTTCCAGGCAAGAATACAGGAGTGGGTTACCATTGCCTCTCCCTGGGAATCTTCTCAATCCAGGGATCTAACCCGTGTCCTCCTGTCTCCTACATTGGCAGGCACTGTGCCACCTGAGAAGCGCTTTTGGGGCTGGGGGCAGGCAGGGAGTGTGTGGAAAACTTCCTCTTGTCTTTTGAAATAGAAGGTTGACACGTGAGAATAAGACAGGGGGGAAAACAACTACTACACCTGCTGAAAGTGAAAGTCGCTCAGTCGTGTCTGACTCTTTGTGACCCCATGGTCTATACAGTCCATGGAATTCTCCAGGCCCGAATACTGGAGTGGGTAGCCTTTCTCTTCTCCAGTGGATCTTCCCAACCTGGGGATCAAACCCCGGTCTCTGCATTGCAGGCAGATTCTTTATCAGGTAAACAATAATGGAAGCCCAAGAATACTGGAGTGGGTAGCCTATCCCTTCACCAGCAGATCTTCTTGACCCGGCATTGAACCAGGGTCTCCTGCATTGCAGGCGGATTTTTTACCAACTGAGCTATCAGGGACTGAAACATTTCACATTGTTGTTGTTCAGTAGCTCAGTCATGTCCAAATCTTTACAACCTCACGGACTGCACCATGCCAGGCTTCCCACTCCTTCACTATATCCCAGCGTTTGCTCAAACCCATGTCCATCGAGGCAGTGATTCCATCCAACCATTTCATCCTCTGTCACCCCCTTCTCCTCCTGCCCTCAATCTTCCCCAGCGTCAGGGACTTTTCCACTGAGTCAACCCTTTGCATCAGGTAGCCAAAGTATTGCTGCTTTAGCTTCAGCATCAGTCCTTCCAATGAATATTCAGGTCTGATTTCCTTTAGGATTGACTGGTTTGAAGTCCTTGCAGTCCAAGGGACTCTCAAGAGTCTTCTCCAACACCACAGTTCAAAAGCATCAATTGTTCAGTGCTCAGCTTTCTTTATAGTCCAAGTCTCACATCCATACATGACTACTGGAGAGATCATAACTTTGACTAGATGGACCTTTGGTGGCAAAGTAATGTCTCTGCTTTTTCATATGCTGTCTAGTTTGGTCATAGCTTTTCTTCCAAGAAACAAGCCTCTTTTAATGTCATGGCTGTAGTCACCATCTGCAGTGATTTTGGAGCCCAAGAGGATAAAGTCTCTCATTGTTTCCACTGTTTCCCATCTATTTGCCATGAAGTGACGGGACCAGATGTCATGATGTTAGTTTTCTGAATGTTGAGTTTTAAGCCAACATTTTCACTCTCCTCTTTCACTTTCATCAAGAGGCTCTTCAGTTCTTCTTTGCTTTCTGCCATAAGGGTGGCATCTGTTTGATCTAAGGTTGTTGACATTTCTCCTGGTAGTCTTGATTCCAGCTTGTGCTTCATCCAGCCCAGCCATTTCGCATGATATACTCTGCGTATAAGTTAAATTAGGAGGGTGACAATAAAGAACCTTGACGGACTCATTCCCCTCTTTGGAACCTGTCTACTGTTCCCCATCCAGTTGTAACTGTTACTTCTTGACCTGCATACAGATTTCTCAGGAGGCAGGTAAGGTGGTCTGGTAGTCCCATCTATTTAAGAATTTTCCACTATTTGTTGTGATCCACAGAGTCAAAGGATTTGGTGTAGTCAATAAAGCAGAAGTAGATATTTTTTCTGGAATTCTCTTGCCTTTTCAGTGATCCAAAGGATGTTGGCAATTTGATCTCTGGTTCCTCTGCCTTTTCTAAAACCAGCTTGGTAGTTCGAGCATTCTTTGGCATTGCCTTTCTTTGGGATTGGAATGAAAACTGACCTTTTCCAGTCCTGTGGCCACTGCTGAGTTTTCCAAATTTGCTGGCATATTGAGTGCAGCACTTTCACAGCATCATCTTTTAGTGTTTGAAATAGCTCAACTGGAATTTCATCACCTCCACTAGCTTTCTTTGTAGTGATGCTTCCTAAGGCCCACTCGACTCTGCATTCCAGGATGTCTGGCTCTAGGTGAGTGATCACACTGTCGTGGTTATCTGGGTCATGAAGATCTTTTTTGTATAGTTCTTCTGTGTATTCTAGCCACCTCTTCTTAATATCTTCTGCTTCTGTTAGCTCCATAACATTTCTGTCCTTTATTATGCCCAAATATACATGAAATGTTCCCTTACTATCACTAATTTTCTTGAAGAGACCTCTAGTTTTTCCCATTCTATTGTTTTCCTCTATTTCTTTGCACTGGTCACTGAGGAAGGCCTTCTTATCTCTTCTTGCTATTCTTTGGAACTCTGCATTGAAATGGTTATATCTTTCCTTTTCTCCTTTGCCTTTAGCTTCTCTTCTTTTCTCAGCTATTTGTAAGGCCTCCTCAGACAACCATTTTGCCTTTTTCCATTTCTTTTTCTTGGTGATGGTCTTGATCACTGCCTCCCATACAATGTCACGTACCTCTGTCCATAGTTCTTCAGGCACTCTATCTATCA
Source organism: Bos indicus x Bos taurus (assembly GCF_003369695.1). NCBI lineage: Eukaryota > Metazoa > Chordata > Mammalia > Artiodactyla > Bovidae > Bos > Bos indicus x Bos taurus. The sequence goes on from NC_040105.1 coordinate 53,079,357, forward strand.
GATCTAATCCCTTGAATCTATTTGTCACTTCCACTGTATATTCTTAAGGGATTTGATTTAGATCATATCTGAATGTTCTAATGGTTTTCCCTACTGTCTTAAATTTAAGTCTGAATTTTGCAATAAGGTGCTCATGATCTGAGCCACAGTCATCTCCTGGTCTTGTTTTTGCTAACTGTTTAGAGCTTCTCCATCTTTGGCTGGAAAGAATGTAATCAATCTGATTTCATTACTGACCATCTGGTGATGTCCATGTGTAGACTCTTCTCTTGTGTTGTTGGAAGAGGGTGCTTGCTATGACCAGTGCGTTCTCTTGGCAAAACTCTGTTAGCCTTTGCCCTGCTTCATTTTGTACCCCAAGGCCAAAGTTGCCTGCTACTCCAGGTATCTCTCGACTTCCTACTTTTGCATTCCAGTCCCCTATGGTGAAAAAGACATCTTTTGGGGGTGTTAGTTCTAGAAGGTCTCGTAGGTCTTCATAGAACCATTCAACTTCAGCATCCCTGGTTGGGGCAAAGACTTGGGTTACTGTGATATTGAATGGTTTGCCTTGGAAACAAACAGAGATCATTCTGTCGTTTTTGAGATTGCACCCAAGTACTACATTTCGGACTGTTTTGTTGACTATGAGGGCTACTCCATTTCTTCGAAGGGATTCTTGCCCACAGTAGAAGATACAATGGTCATCTGAATTAAATTCGCCCATTCCAGTCCATTTTAGTTCACTGATTCCTAAAATGTTGATGTTCACTCTTGCCATCTCCTGTTTGACCAATTTCAATTTGTCTTGATTCATGGACCTAACATTCCAGGTTCCTATGCAATATTGTTCTTTACAGCATCGGACTTTACTTCCATCAGCAGTCACACCCAGAACTGGGCGTTGTGTTTTCTTTGGCTCCATCTCTTCATTCTTTCTGATATTATTTCTCCACTCTTCTCTAGTAGCATATTGGGCACCTACAAACCTGGGACATTCATTTTTCAATGTCATATCTTTTTGCCTTTTCATACTGTTTATGGGGTTCTCAAGGCAAGAATACTGAAGTGGTGTGCCAGCACCTTCTCCAGTGGAGCATGTTTTGTCAGAACTCTCCACCATGACCTGTCCATCTTGGGTGGCCCTACACAGCCTGGCTCATAATTTCACCGAGTTAGACAAGGCTGTGGTCCATGTGATGAGTTTGATTAGAAGTGCTTAGGACACTGCAACTCAGAAGAATGATTACCTAAAACTCAGAGACGCACCCCCGGATGCCAGCTGACTCCTTGAGTGACCTCACTAAAGCAGCCACTGACTGGGGATGTGTCAGTGAGAAAGAGGTTTCACCTCGGTCCAGATTTGAGGCCTGGGTCGCCAAGACAGCAGCCTCCCTATCTGTGTCAAAGGCTGAGGTTGATCACCTTGGCCGTGGTGGACGTTTTGTCCTTCCATACGCAGGACTTGCATTGTTGCCAAATGGAAGTCTCTCCCCTGTAGTACCTTCCACCTCCTGTGGTGGTGCCTCCCATCTCTGCAGGCACAATGGAGTGTTCCAGGCTCACACCTCATCTTCCAGCACCCCCAGGAGGTGAGACCCCATGGGGAGCCATTTTTCACTCAGTCTTGTTGGTCCTGGCTGGGACCTGACTGTTTGCATTTCTGTTGCTGCTGCTGCTAAGTCATTTCAGTCATGTCTGACTCTGTGTGACCCCATGGATGGCAGCCCACCAGGCTCCCCTGTCCCTGGGATTCTCCAAGCAAGAACACTGGAGTGGGTTGCCATTGCCTTCTCCAATGCATGAAAGTGAAAAGTGAAAGTGAAGTTGCTCAGTTGTGTCTGACCCTCAGCGACCCCATGGACTGCAGCCTTCCAGGCTCCTCAGTCCATGGCAAGAGTACTGGAGTGGGGTGCCACTGCCTTCTCCATTTGCATTTCTAACCCTGCTCGATCTCTCTCCTACACAACTGGTGAACTCCATGATGAGCAAAGGTCTACGTTTAGACCTTTAAACTCTAACAAGTTTCCTCTTGTTAACTGTAACAGAGTGTCTGCTCCAAGAATGATGTGAGGAGGGAGTCAACAAGCTTTACTTCTCCTGCACCACTGATGGACAGCATTGTGGCAGCATCTATCAGGGTGAAAAATCGTTATAAATCCTTGTCTTGTCTCAGAGGGAACTTGTTCAGGTCGTGTTGTTAATATTTGAGGGAGGGGAAGCAAAAGCATTTTGAAGCCCAAAGTGGGGCCTCTTCTGTGTGAGTGTGTATGTGTGCGGTTTAAATACACAGAAACGTGTTTGAAAGGAACAGGGAGGCACCAATAACTAACCCCTGTGATAGGCCCTGGAAGCAGAGAATGTGGAGTGTGATGACCTGTGTAGTCCATGTACTGATACACTAATGAAATCTTTCTCCAGCCCCGTACTCATGTAATATTTGAGTAAACGAGGGGACTACGACAGGGCTGTCTGCTGTCACCCTGTTTGTTTAATCTATATGCTGAGTACATCATGAGAAATGCCGGGCTCGATGAGTTACAAGCTGGAATCCTGACAGGCAGGAGAAACACCAACAACCTCAGATATGCAGATGATACAACACTAATGGCAGAAAGCAAAGAGGAACTAAGGAGCCTCTTGATGAGGGTGAAGGAGGAGAGTGAAAGAGCCGGCTTAAAACTAAATATTAAAAAAACTAAGATCATGGCATCTGGCCCCATGACTTCATGGCAAATAGAAGGACAAAGGTGGAAGTTGTGACAGATGTCCCCATCTTGGGCTCTAAAATCACTGCAGAAGGTGACTGCAGCCATGAAATCAGAAGACATTTGCTTCCTGGCAGGAAAGCTCTGAGAAACTTAAGTGTGTTAAAAGCAGAGACATTACTCTGCCAACAAAGGTCCGTATAGTCAAGGCTATGGTCTTCCCAGTAATCATGTATGGTTGTGACAGCTGGACCGTAAAGAAGGCAGAGTGCTGAAGAATTGATGCCTTCAAACTCTGGTTTTGGAGAAGACTCCTGAGAGTCCCTTGGACAGCAAGGAGATCAAACCAGTCAATCTTAAGGGAAATCAACCCTGAATACTTGTTGGAAGGACTGATGCTAAAGCTGAAACTCCAGTATTTAGGTCATCTTATGTGAACAGCTGACTCACTGGAAAACTCTCTGATGCTCAGAATGATTGAGGGCAGAAGGAGAAGAGGGCATCAGAGGATGAGATGGCTGGATGTCATCACCGATGCAATGCACATGAACTTGGGCAAACTTTGGGAGATGGCGAGGGACAGAGAGGCCTGGCATGCTGCAGTCCATGGAGTCGCAAGGAGTTGGACACAACTGAGAAACTGAGTATATTGTAAAATTCCTGGAACACAGGTTAACAGAATGTGAAGATGCATGGAAGTAAGGAGGACCGCAGAGAGAGAAAGAGAAAGAGAGAGACAGCACAGGATCGAGCACTACAGATATTTGCACAGGGTTCTCTGGGAGTCCCCCCACACATTCTGATCAGCTTATGTGTGTGTGGGATGCACCTAAGGCCAAGAAAGGAACCACGGAAAAGGATTGGGTGGAGGAATCCCAGAGCTCAGAGAGAGATGGAGACAGTTCTTCTTACTTGCCAGAAGGAAGAAAACACTCAGAATATGCAGGTGTCTTGTACATTACTCAGCAACTTATTACCTCAGTAGTGGGGCTAATTAGCCCCAGATTAGTGACTGCTCTTGTCCAGTCTAACAATGATTGAAATCAAGCCTGAAAAGGATTAATCTCCTTCTAAGCATCTGAAATGCATCACAGGATCAATGCCAACATCACTGAAAGGAATTATCATTATTGCTATTACTCTTATCCTAAAATCCAGAACCCAACAAGGTAAAATTCTCCATGTCTAGCATATAGTAAAAAATTGTATTGGATTGAAAATAGCTATAGTCAGAAAATAACTGAAGGTCAGCTCAACAAATGGGAAGACTGACTCAAACATCAGCAGTGATTCTGATGTGACACCAGCAGTGGCAGAAAGAGAAACAAAAAGCTGCATTTCATACACAGGAACAAAATTAAGAAAGGCAGAAAAATTCTCATCAGAATTTATGCCATCCAGAATTATATAACTAGTGGAAAGACCTTTTTGAAAATGAAGATGAAGTGGAAATACTTAAACCGATGATTATTAAACTAAACATCTGGGAATATTCTTTGCTAACAGATCTGCCCTATAAAGTTTGTTAATAAAGTTCTTAAGGGAAAAGGAAGATAATATCAGAAGCAACTTTGTATCTATACAAAGAAGTGAATAATACTGGAAATGGTGAAAACCTTTTTATAAATACACATTTTAAAAATATTTAATGTCTTGAAATGATAATCGTCTAAAGCAAAATATTAATAGCGCAATGTGTGTTTGTTACACATGTAAAAATAAAATGTGGAAAACAATAGCACAAAGGATAGCAGGAAGGAAAGGGAAATACACCATGTACCAGACCACCTGACCTGCCTCTTGAGAAACCTACATGCAGGTCAGGAAGCAACAGTTAGAACTGGACGTGGAACAACAGACTGGTTCCAAATAGGAAAAGGAGTTCGTCAAGGCTGTATATTGTCACCCTGCTTATTTAACTTATATGCAGAGTACGTCATGAGAAATGCTGCGCTGGAAGAAGCACAATCTGGAACCAAGATTGCCAGGAGAAATATCAATAACCTCAGATATGCAGATGACACCACCCTTATGGTAAAAAGTGAAGAGGAACTAAAAAGCCTCTTGATGAAAGTGAGAGAGGGGAGAGAAAAAGTTGGCTTAAAGCTCAACATTCAGAAAACGAAGATCATGGCATCTGGTCCCATCATTTCATGGGAAATAGATGGGGAAACAATGGAAACAGTGTCAGGCTTTATTTTTGGGGGCTCCAAAATCACTGCAGATGGTGATTTCAGCCATGAAATTTAAAGACGCTTACTCCTTGGAAGGAAAGTTATGACCAACCTAGATAACATATTCAAAAGCAGAGATATTCCTTTGCCAACAAAGGTCTGTCTAGTCAAGGCTATGGTTTTTTCTGTGGTCATGTATGGATGTAAGAGTTGGACTGTGAAGAAAGCTGAGCGCCGAAGAATTGATGCTTTGGAAGTGTGGTGTTGGAGAAGACTCTTGAGAGTCCCTTGGATTGCAAGGAGATCCCACCAGTCCATCCTAAAGGAGACCAGTCCTGGGTGTTCATTGGAAGGACTGATGCTGAGGCTGAAACTCCAATCCTTTGGCCACCTTATGCTAAGAGTTGACTCATTGGAACAGACTTTGGTGCTGGGAGGGATTGGGGGCAGGAGGAGAAGGGGACGACAGAGGATGAGATGGCTAGATGGCATCACTGACTCGATGCACATAAGTTTGGGTGAACTCTCGGAGTTGATGATGGACAGGGAGACCTGGTGTGCTGCGATTCGTGGTGTCGAAAAGAGTCAGACACGACTGAGTGGCTGAACTGAAGTTAACTGAAGGCTCTTATGTAAGAAATGGGTATAACATTAATTGAAGGCATATTGTAAGAAGTATAAAATGCATATTGTAAACTCTAGAGTCACCCTAGAAAGAATTTTTTGGCTATACATGCAGCTCATGGGATCTTAGTTCCCTGGCTAGGGACTGGACCTGGGGCCGTGGCAATGAAAGCACCGAATCCTAATCATTGGACCACCAGGGAATACCCTAGATATATTTTTAATAAGATGTATATCTAGAAAGCTAATAGTGGCAATATAATGGACTAATAAAGAAATAACCAATCTAAATGAGGAGAAGAAATGGGAAACTTGTCAATAAAAAATATACGTGATATAAAGAAAAACATATCCAGATAGTAGATTTAAAACTGAACGATTTAGCCACTAATTGTAAGTTGCCTACACACGTCAATTATAAGACCTACTTTGGGGGACTCCCTTGGGTGTCCAGTGGTTCAGGATCTGCTTTCCAATGCAGGGGACACAGATTTGATCCTTGGTCTGGCAACTAAGCCCTTGTGCCGCAGCAAGAGAAGCCCACACACTGCAACTAGAGAGAAGCCTGAGTGCAGCAGCAAAAACCCATGAAGCCAGATAAAAAATAAAGACCTTCCTTGTCAGATCACATTTATGTATGGTAAAAAAATAATCTCACCTTAAATAAGCTAATAATTTAAAATTAAATGTGTGGAAATACTTATACCTCCAAATCCCAAATCAAACGAAAGCTGGAGAGGCTGAATTAACATCATAAAAGTATACTTCAGAATGAAGATTTTTTGCAGAAGATAAAGGGCAGTACATAATGATAGAGAATTCAATTCACTGAGGAGACATAATAGTCAGGAATGTGTATGCAATTTCAGAATACAGGAGCCAAAATCTGATAGAATGGAAAGGAGAAACAGACAATCCACAGTTGTAGTTGAAGACTTTCACTTTTCACGCTCAGCCATTAATACAGTAAGTGAGCAACACAATGAAAAAATATATAGAAGACTTGAACAATACTATTAACCGACTTGACCTAATTGATATTTATAGAACGTGCCCAGTCCCAGTTGTGTCCGACTGTTTGAGACCCCATGGACCGTAGTGTCCATGGAATTTTTCAGGGAAGACTACTGGAGCGGGTTGCCATTTCTTACTCCAGGGGACTTTCCAGACCCAGAGATTGAACCCGCGTCTCTTGCCTCTCTTGCATTGGCAGGCAGATTCTTTACCACTGCGCCACCTGGGAAGCCCATTTATTGAGCAACAGCAACTAAATACATATTCTTCTGAAGTGAATATGGAAGTTCAACCAAATATGCCAGTTAAAAACCTTACTAAGTTCAAAAGGACTGAAATCACACAAAATATATTTCCTGACCAAAAAATAATTAGAATAAAGATTAACTATGGAAAGTGACCTGGAAAATCACAAACTGCTTGTAAATTGAACAAAACTTCAAATTAATTCAAGGATCAAAGGAGAAATAGAAAATACAATATATCAAAATTTTGAGGTGATGCCAAAGCTTCACAGAGGGATATTTATAGCATTAAATGTTTGTATTAAAAAAGGGAAAAGGCCAATTATCATTTGAAGATTGATAATCCTCTTTAAGAAACTAGAATACAGCAAAATTTAACCTAAATCCAGCAAAAAAAAAAAAAAGAATAACAAACATCTTGGCAGAAATCAATTAAATAGAAACCAGAAAATCAGTAGTACCAAAAAATTCAGTTGAAACCAGTGGCTGATACTGTGAATAGATTAATATGATAATAAACCTATAGCCTGATTGATTACAAAAGAGAGAGACAAAGAAGGAAGAGTGACACTAATTACCAATTTCAGTAATACCATAGGAGACAGCAGTACAGAGCTCTCAGATATTAAATGCACAATGAAGGAAGATTTTAAAAATGTTATTCAAAATTTTTTGCATGGTTGGTCGTATTGGACTCTTTGTGACCCTGTGGACTCTAGCCCACCAGGCTCCTCTCTCCATGGGATTTTCCAGGCAAAAATACTGGAATGGGTTGCCATTTCCTCTTCCAGGAGATCTCCTGATCCAGGAATCGAACCTGCATCTCTTATGTCTCCTGAATTTGTAGGTGGTTCTTTACCACTGAGCCATCTGGGAAGACCCAAAATTTGTTGAATGTAAATCTAAAAGTGTGTTCTCACTACACACACACACACACACACACACACACACACACTTAAACAAAAAAAACAAACAAAGAAAGGGACACAAAGACATTTTAGGATGGGTTGGGTATGTCTATTATCTTGATTCTGGTGATGATATTATCATTGTGTGCATATGCCCAAACTCATCAAATTGTACACAGTAAATATATACCATTTGTTGCATATCAATTATGCTTCAATAAACTATTTAGGAAAGGAGAGCAGAAAAATGTTATCTAAAAAATTGATACTTAGATAAAATGAGAACATTTCTTGAAAAATACTGACTAACCAAGGTCACTCAAAAATAAATAAGGATGTGTTCCTCCTTATCCTTATTTATTTTTGAGTGACCTTGGTTAGTCAGTATTTTTCAAGAAATGTTCTCATTTTATCTAAGTATCAATTTTTTAGATAACATTTTTCTGCTCTCCTTTCCTAAATAGTTTATTGAAGCATAATTGATATGCAACAAATGGTATATATTTACTGTGTACAATTTGATGAGTTTGGGTGGTGGATTCATTTTGATATTTGGCAAAACTAATACAATTATGTAAAGTTTAAAAATAAAATAAAATTAAAAAAAATAAATAAATAAATAAGGATGAATAACTTTATTAAGGAAGTTAATGTGCACGCACGTCATGTCTGACTCTTTGCGTTTCTATGGACTATAGGCCTCCAGGCTTCTCTGTCCATGGGATTCTTCAGGCAAGAATAGTGGAGTGGGTTGCCAGGCCCTCCTTCAGGAGATCTACCTGTCCCAGGGATTGAGCCCGAGTATCTTACCTCTCTTGCATTGGCAGGCAGGTTCTTTACCGCTAGTACAACCTGGGAAGCCCCAAAGAAGATAATTCTTCTGCTTCATTTTATGAGGCCATTGTTACCCTGATACCAAACCAAACCAAAAAAGACAACACAAGAAAAGAAAACCACAGACCAATATTTTTATGAATATAGACACAAAGATTCTTAGTAAAATACTGCTGCTGCTGCTAAGTCGCTTCAGTCGTGTCTGACACTGCGCGACCCCATAGACGGCAGCCCACTAGGCTCCTCTGTCCCTGGGATTCTCCAGGCAAGAATACTGGAGTGGGTTGCCATTTCCTTCTCCAATGCCTGAAAGTGAAAAGTGAAAGTGAAGTCGCTCAGTCGTGTCCGACTCCTAGCAACCTCATGGACTGTAGCCTACCAGGTTCATCCGTCCATGGGATTTTCCAGGCAAGAGTACTGGAGTGGGGTGCCATTGCCTTCTCCAAGTAAAATACTAGCAAACCAAATTATATAGCATGAGGAAGTAGGATTCTTCCCAGGAATGCAACTTTGATTTAATATTAAGACTGAAATAAGTTAATCAGTCATCATCATCAGTTCAGTCTCTCAGTTGTGTCCAACTCTTTTCGATCCCATGAACCACAGGACTCCAGGCCTCCCTGTCCATCACCTAGTCCTGGAGTCCAAACAAACCCAAGGCCGTTGTGTCGATGATGCCATCCAACCATCTCATCCTCTGTTGTCCCCCTCTCCTCCTGCCCTCAATCTTTCCCAGCATCAGGGTCTTTTCCAACGTGTCAACTCTCTGCATCAGGTGACCAAAGTATTGGAGTTTCAGCTTCAGCATCAGTCCCTCCAATGAAAACCCAGGAATGATCTCCTTTAGAATGGACTGGTTGGATCTCCTTGCAGTCCCAGGGACTCTCAAGAGTCTTCTCCAACACCACAGTTCAAAAGCATCAATTCTTTGACACTCAGCTTTCTTTATACTCCAGCTCTCACAACCATACATTAATATACCACATCAACAGAATAAAGGACAAAAACCACATTATCATCTCAGTACCTACATAAATAGCATTGGACAAAATTCAGCGTCCCTTCAAGATAAACAGACTCAAACTAGAAGTAAAAGGCAACAGTTTCAACCTTATGTAAAACATCTCTGAAAAACTCACAGCTATCATCGTACTTAATGATAAAAGGCAGAAGTACTGACTTCCCCTGAAAATGAGGAACAATAGAAGGATATCATCTCTTACCACTTCTATTCCACATTGTTCTGGAGCTTCTGGACAGGGTAATTAAGCAAGGGAAAGAAATAAAATGAAGTTACATTGGAAAAGATGTAAAACTTTTCAATTTGCAGATGACATAATCTTCTGTATAGAAAATCCTTAAGAATCACCCTCTCCCCACAGAAACTATTAGACCCAATACAGGGGCTCAACAGGTTTACAGAATACAAGGTCATATACAAAGAGCAGATATATTTCTATACACAGTCAAGACTTGTACAATAAAAACTACAAAACATTGCTGGGTGAAATTAAAGACAGTCTAGATAAGTGGAAAGGCATCTCACATTTATAGATTGGAAGACTTACTATTGTGTTAAGATGGCAGTACTCCCCTACTAGAACCCCATCAAAATTCAAACTGTTCTTTCCCCCCAGAAATCAACAAACTGATCCTAGAATTGTAAGAATTGAAAGGGTCCTGGGATAGCCAAAACAGTGTGAAGAAAGAACAAGTACTTACACTTCCCAACTACAAAACCCACTTCAAAGCCAAAATAATCAAGACATTATATGGTGTTATAGCCACACCTTCCACGAAACAAACTCACTCAGAAGGACAATACAGATAGTGGAGTGCAGTTTATTACACCGGCGCACCCAAGGCAGAGTCTCCTCTTGGCGGAGGACCCAGACCAGTTTTTGTGAAAACCTTGTATACCCTAAGTGTATGTGCCCAAATCCACTTCCCCAAATTCCCTGAAATTAGTCTGAACAAAGGAAAAGAAAGATATAATCAAACTTAACCCGTGATTCATATGCCTTAAGCCTAGGTAGTTAAAAGTGAACAATTATCAATAGGGCTGTGGTCATACCCCAATAAGCATAATAGAATTTATGATTCTCTTCAGTTACACAGAAAATTAGGGTATTATTTTAGGTGATGGAGAGTCTAGGTATGAGCCCTGGGGCTCTTCCACCCAGGGGCTCTGGTTTTCCAGTTGGTATGTCGTTTCCATAGATACTGGGCATATAGCTCAAAGTCCACAGTCCAGCGCAAGATGGAGTCCTGCTTTCAAGATGGAGCTGGTTCTGTCTGTTTCCTCCTTCAATGGTAGTGACATAAGGATTGTATATAGACAGATACCAGAATAGAATGGAGATGCAAGAAACAAAACCATATCTCTGTGGTCAATAGATTATTGTGAGTGGTGCAGAGGCCATTCAATGGCAAAGAATAATGTTTCAACAAATGGTCTTGGGATAACTGGATGTTCACAACCAAAAGAATCATTTTAGGCTTATACCTCACACTGTATACAACAATTAACTAAAAATTGATCAAAAACCTAAATATAAGAGTTAAAACTATAAAGCACTCAGAGGAAAACATAGATGTAAATGTTAATGTTGGATTAGGCAACGGTTTCCTAGATATGCTACAAAAGTACAAGCACCAAGAGAAACAAAAGTAGACAATTTGGAATCATCAAAATGAAAACTTTTATCCTTCAAAGGACACTATCAAGAAAGTGAAACATCCTGGGCACCTACTGGATGCTGGCAAGGAGCCTTGAATCCCAGGCAGACCAGAAGAACACCCAAACAACCCTGTATGGTGTGGGGAAGGGGGAAACGAGGGGGAAGGAGATGTGCAGGCTAGGTGGGATCAGTGCTCCTGAGGTGCAGCTAGGGGAGGACAAGTTCCCACACCTGGAGAGGCACTCTTACCTCGAGGGGATCTGTGGGGATGGGGAAGGACCTTTGGGGTTATGGAGGAATGCACCTGGTGTTTCTGCCCCCACTCCCCCCATTCAACCTCCAGGAACCTGCTGAGGCCTGAGGCTTACTCCTCTGTACTCTGAAACTGGAGGCACTCTGGGGCCCCCTCCAGGCCACACTCAGCATAGGCCGCACCCCTGCCTAAGCCCACCCTGCCTGAGCTCCACCACACCTAAGCCCTGCCCTTACAGCAAAGGTTTTTTCTACCTTTTTTTTAAAATTTCCCTATTTTGCTAGTGTAGCTGTGTCTTACCTTCCAGTGATTGTTTCATTTATATGTTTAATTTTTCTAATTTACCTGTTAGTTTTCTTATTTATTTTATTTTTTATTATTTGTCATTGTCTTCCACATTTCTTTTCTTTTCCTTTATTTTTTGGTGTGCTATACAGCTTGAAGGATCTTGATTCATGGGCTTGAGCTCCTGTGGTGGGAGGACCAAGTCCAAACTGCTGGATTAACACAGACAGTCAGACCTCATGGAATATTATTTGGAGTAAGGTCTCCTGGAGGGCCACATCTAAACACCTGGTCCCGGCTCTACTTAACTGCCTGCAAACTCCAGTGCTAAAATTCTCAGGCCAATCAATCCTGGAGGGCCACATCTAAACACCTGGTCCTGGCCCTACTTAACTGCCTGCAAACTCCAGTGCTAAAATTCTCAGGCCAATCAATCAGTGAGAGAAGAACACAGTTCCGCCTAACAAAAAAAATAACTGATATGACAAAAAATATGTTACAGACAAAAGAGCAAGGTAAAAAAAAACTAAAAGACCACATAAATGAAGAGGAAATAGGGAAACTACCTGGAAAAAAATTTAGTAAGGATATTAAAGATGATCCAAAATCTTGAAAATGCAATGGAGGTATGGATTTAAAAAAATACAAGAAATGTTTGACAAAGATTTAGAAGAAATAAGGCACAAACAAACAAAGTTGAAAACACAATAACTGAAATGAAAAATACACTAGAAGAAATCAATATGAGACTCAATGAAGCAGGAGAACAAATAAGTGAGTTGTAAGACAGAATGGTGGAAATAACTGCTGAAGAGCAGAATAAAGAAAAAAGAATGAAAAATCATAATATCTATTTCTGTCATGACTGTCTTTCTGAGACACATTCTCCACTAAGGGTAACCTGGGACTACCTATCACCACAGGTTGTGGATGCATAAGAAAGATTGCACTGGAAGGAAAAAAATATAGTCTTCATGCCCCTTTCTCATCCTCCAGAGACCCTGCAGTTCCAGGACTCCACCTCAATGGCGGGAAAACAGCAACCTGCACTGCTGCTGCTAAGTCACTTCAGTCGTGTCCGACTCTGTGCGACCCCATAGACGGCAGCCCACCAGGCTCCCCCGTCCCTGGGATTCTCCAGGCAAGAACACTGGAGTGGGTTGCCATTTCCTTCTCCAATGCATGAGAGTGAAAAATGAAAGTGAAGTTGCTCAGTCGTATCTGACTCTTAGCGACCCCATGGACTGTGTAGCCCACCAGGCTCCTCCATCCATGGGATTTTCCAGGCAAGAGTACTAGAGTGGGGTGCCATTGCCTTCTCCGGCAACCTGCACTGCACACGCCCAACTCAGTGAGCATGCGCAGTGTGTGCGTGCGCATCCGTTGCTGCGCATGCGCCTTGGTGCGCATACGCCTTCCTGAGCGATCTGTGAGGAGCGTTGGGCGTGAGACGGGTCTGTTTATTCAGTCCCGGTTCTTTCTCACTACTTGAGACACACCAGGTAGGTTCACAGGTCTGTCCTGTCTGGAATTTAAGTGTGTGTGCGTGTGAGGGGGAGCCAGCAAGTTTCGCACGGGCTGGGCAGTGTGATCTAGGGCTTTTGAGGAGGAAGGCCCTCAAGGTAGTCATCTTTCTCCTCACAAGTGTTGCGACGCCATACTTCTTGCCTTGGTGGGTGGAGAGGAAGGGCAGTGGGCAGAGTAGGGCAGGCGGTAGGATGATGGTGGGGGGAGACTTGGGGGTGCTATTTGAGATATCTGGTTCACTGGGGCCCTGGAACTGACGACAGAGCACAGAATCTGGGGCCGGCAGTGGGACCTGGGCAGGGGGCGGGGTGGGCGATTAAGGAAAGGCCTAGAAACCGGACCGCAGTGGGGTTGTGACTGTATCGCGGGTTTTGTGGTAAGGTGCCAACAGAGAAGTGGACCGGTTGCTGTGTATGCAGCCTCACCTCAGCCCCAGACACTGAGAAAATCGCCACAGTCAGGCTGTAAAGACTGAGCCTTTCTTCGTGTTCCAACTGAATTCCAAGGGAGTTGGGGAAAATAGGTCTGGTGAATAGGAGTGTGACATGAGCAGTAGTCCTGAGCTTTTGAATTCCTAGCAGTATTTCACTAAAGATCTTCATGATGGAGAATTCTGTTGTGAAATCAAACATGCTGACAAAAATTCAGCCTTCTTATATACCTTAAGGTGATTTCGCTACCAGCTTTGTAAAGACACAAATGGCTTTGCAAAAGACTGTATTTGGTGTAATTGAAATGCATGTACACTCATGCTTAACCAGAGTTTTCTTTTGAAAGTATTTTCACATTAAAAAAAAAACAAGTCAACATAAGGTCATAAAAGTGATCAAATATAGCTGTACTCTTAAATACAATTTCGAAATCACAATATTCTGCTTTCAGGGAGAAATATGAGTGGGCAAGTGGCATCAACATTGGGACCTACAAAGCCAGATTGCTCCCAGGTGGATGAACCTGTGGTTGTGAGTAACCTTACCATTTGGTGTTTTCTATTAGCACAAGTTTTATTTTTGAGAAAATGATGTTAAGTAGTACACATGCGGTGATAAAGGTCTTCCATGCTGATAAAGGGTGACACTTTGTCTTAGGAAGAAACATTGATCCAGATATATTATACTCCTGGATGTTGCCTGGATGATTATACTGTTAAATTCCCTGGAAATGTGCCCAGTGACTCCCTCCTCCTGCTAATTAACAACAGGCTGCATACTTCCATCCCAACATAGATTTAAATAACTTCCAAAGTCTTTCTGGGTAACTCTTATGGGAGCTAACTCTTCTCTGTGGGAAGAGTAACTTTATTAAAAGTAAGTACATAGAATTGTGTTGAGAAAACGTTGTTAGGTTTACTTATGCTCAGATATATGTATGTATTATGTATATTTATGCTATTAGATGTGTTAACAACAAAAGTTTTTATTTGCATGCACACTCTACTAGGACCAGCAGCCCAGTGTTGAGCAACCTCACCAAGAGGAACCACCAGCTGAGATTCAGGATATCACACCTAGAAATGAGGAAGGAGAGGATCCAGTGAATCGTGATGAAGAAGAGGAGAAGGATCCCTTTGAAGGTAAAGTGTATCTGTGTGTCATGCCTTAAGACATAACCAGTAAGAAGAGGAAAGGAAACATTAGAAAAGGACTTCAGACAGTTCCTAAAAAACTGAGGAGAGTATAGTTTGCAGGTTAGTGTGGTCGCTCAAATTTTCCCTTGTTTTCAAGACAAAGAGAAAGGGGCAACTAAGGTGTCTGAGGACAACCCTGGAAAAGGAAAATGGTAATAACATTCGGAAAATTCTGCTTTCCTTTTTCTCCAGCAAAACATTCCCGGAAGAATGCTCCTGAGGTTCTTATTCATCACATTTTTAGCATACTAACCTAAGGCTTTTAATTCATAACACCGAGGGAATGAAGATCATCATTCCCTTGTTTGTATTGTATGCTTTACAGCTGAATTGATGCATTTTTTTAAAGATTCTGGCCTGGAAGCTGATCTCCAGCTATTTGCTGAGGCAAAGACTGGGGATGAAGGTGGAGATGGTCCTGATGTCAGGGAGGAGTTTGCATCAAATACAGAGCCTGTTGAAATGCCAGAAGCAGGTATGTCATCCATTCAGAAAGTAATTTATGTGGTTTCTGTTTTTCAGAATATTATATCTTTACTAATATAGAGGGAACATTACTATTATTTTAATAACAGAGTTCACATATTCTTTGAAAAATAGTTCAGACCCCAGATGCCTGAGTGCCTGACTTATAGACTTTCAAATAATGAAGCAGACAGGATCAAAGCCATATCGAATTGAAAACAGGAAACAGTTTTCTTCTCTTGAGTATAAGTACTTTGAGCAACAGCTAATAATTTTCAGGTTCTTTTATAATTTCTGCTTGTAGCAAATATGGAATGCATTTGTAATAAATATCAGTTTATATCAAATATGCTTAGGCATCCAAGTAGGTTCTAGTACCAGCTTTAGCATAATGTGTGTGATTCTATGAAATCCCTTAACTTCTAAACTCAACTTTACTCATGTAAGTTGTGAATTCAGAACAGATACACGCAGGTGCTGATTTTTCAATGCTAATTTTTGCATTCTCTGATTCTCTTTGATGGAGTGCATACAAGAATACTCTGTTTTGTATGATGTATTTATCATAAAATACCATCTTGAGTCAAATTATAACAGGGGAATTGAGATTTCATTTTCTGACGGGGGACACATGTACACCGTGGCTGATTCATGTCAATGTATGGCAAAACCCACCAGACTATCTTAATTAGCCTCCAGTTAAAATCAATTAATTAATTTTTTTATAAAAGAAAATGAGCCAACATTCTGCTTGATGTAGGTTAAATTCTCTCAAATTCTGAATTCTCTAGCTCTTTAAAAAATAGTTGCATTTTAAATCGTTTCCCCTGGGAAGCATGAAATGACTGGATAACAAAATGGCCAAAGATAGTCTAGTTTCCTGTTTCTGTGGCTGATCAAGTTGAGAGAGTGCATTTAGTCAGTGATATTCAAGGCAGGTGCGAGTAAGATACATATGCTAAGCACACTACCTGCCCCTACGTTTGGTCTTTTTTTTGAGGAGGGGGGAGGTTGCTTATTTTAATTGGAGATCATTATTTTAATATACTATGAAGGTTTTGCCATATACCCACTCTCACTCTTAAAGAAGTAATAAAAATCTGAGACTCATGATATAATGATCTCTAACCGTATCAAGTATGTTATTTTTCTTCTTTGATACATGAGTTTAAAAAGTTTTGA
Source organism: Bos indicus x Bos taurus (assembly GCF_003369695.1). Taxonomy (NCBI): domain Eukaryota; kingdom Metazoa; phylum Chordata; class Mammalia; order Artiodactyla; family Bovidae; genus Bos; species Bos indicus x Bos taurus. The sequence continues at coordinate 53,095,863 of NC_040105.1, forward strand.
AGGCGAAAAATGGTAACTCTAGTTCTTCCCGCGTAATCAACTTAGTATCTTTCACATACATGTTTTACAACTTGCTGACAATAAATTGCATGGTTCTGATTTTAAAGGAGGAACTTCATAGTTAGGGAAGAATTTACTGTGTATTAGCCTTCTAAATATTTTCACTTTACATTTTATTCCCTTCCCTTTGAACAATTAGATGAAAATACAACTTTTAGACGACTTTCAAGTAACTACAGAACATGATTAAAATGTTCTCATAGAGAAATCTTAGCCCTAAACATGTGTGGTATTTAAAAAGAAAAATACATAAATTACAAGGTACATAAATATAAAATCCTACATCCAACATAAAAGGTAAGAAAAAGAGCAACCGAATAAACCTAAGGGAAAAAGAATACGATACTTATTAAAAGACAGGTATGAAGTGTTAGGAAGAGGAAAATAAACTCAACTAATAAAGACAATGTGCTAGTTTACATAATTTTTAATATATATATATATATATATACACACACACATTTTTTAATATTCTTTTCCATTGTGATTTATCACAGGAAATTGGACATTAGTTCCCTGTGCTATATACTAGGACCTTGTTGTTTATCCATTCTGAATGTAATAGTTTGTATCTGCCAACCCCAAACTGCCAGTCCATTCCTCTAGTTTACATCATTGTGAAGCAAATGGACAAAGCCCAAGTACACATAATTAGAAATATGAACAAGACACTAACAGTATATTACAGAATTAAAACAGTATAATCTGGAACTCAAATATTTTCAGAATATTGGTGAAATGGCTAGTAGGGTAGAAAAACATATTATTTAACATACCCCACAGTAACTAAATAACTAAACATCACAAATACCGTGGATGAACTTTTGAAATTGGACAGAGTTTTCTCTCAAAAGCCATTACCATTTAGAAACAAAAAAAATCTGCTTTTCCAGATTTTCTTTCTCTCTTCCTACTTGCTTTTCTCTCTCACTCATACTCCCTCTTGCTCTCCCTTTTCTTCTCTCCTCTTTCTTTTTTTTTTCTTTTTTCTTTTTTTTGGTATGGCTGTGAGAAACAGACCTATTTCTGCTTCACATTTTGATGTCACCATGTCACCAGTGATAGTAATGACTTAAAATTAGTGTCACCATATAATGTATTATACCAACTGGAATGCTTTCCAGGGTGAAAAGAAACGTTTAGAATTACATGAGGGCCACAAGTAAAAAAGGGGACAAATGTTTAACCGACTTAAAACCACCATATCGGGGATAAATTGGAACAAATGAAAATGTCTACACTTTTCCACAGTAGAGAAGAAACAAATGTAATACTGGCCATTTTATTTACTTCACTTAAGCAGTAACAGAGAGAACAACTGTTTAGCTATCCTATATTCGGAATATTATTTCAAACCAATGCATTTAAATGATACTTTTGGGGATTTTTTGTTTCAGTTTTTGTGTATTTTGTTCTCCTTAGGGTGCTTTTTGTTGTTAGATATTTTACTGAATGTGTACACAGTTTTGCCTTCTACTGAAAACTACCTTCTGATAGGTTCCATTGATTTCATTTGTTCTGAACTCAGTGTCCTTCTTCTCTTGTATAACTAGGAAGAGTAGTGTGTTTTTTAAAAATACTGGTAATGTGCCTGGAAAGTCTATAAAATCTCTATAGAGGATTAACTGAAGGTAAGCCAAAGGGTCGCCCTTAGTGTTCCTGTTTTAGTCCATTTTATAAAACTACAACTGCAGTGAACTTTGTATACCTCTCCTGTCATCGAAATAAAGTTCTGCTAAGTAACTTTTTTAATGTTTATATTATAGGTGAAGGGCAGCCATTTGCTTGAAAGAAGATAAACTGAAACCATCTATGCTGCTCTTATGTTCTGTATTTGACTATTAAAGTTCGGTCAATAAAGTTTTGTTTTCTACTTGCACATTTTTTGTTAAATTTATCCCCGGGTATTTAATGTTATTGAAAATTCATGGTTTGTGATTTTTATTGTCTAGTTGAGGCTGTCTGTAGAGATAGAATGTCTATATATAGATTTTCTGTCCAACAATTCCTCTAAATATGCATATTAATTCCACAAATTTAGATCTAGATTATTTTTGCTTTTCAAAATATACTATTATATTTGAATATCAACAGTTTTCTACTGGCTTAAACCTTAAACCTGTCCTCATTTTGCAGCATTGAACAAACCTGGCCAGAATAGTCTTGACTAAAGCAGGTGATAATCGGCATTTATCCGAATAGGAAATGAAAAATCTTCTTCTCCATTTCAACCTGTTTACGTTGTTTTTTGTAGATATACTTTATCACAGTAAGTTCCATTCTATTCCTAGTTTGCTGTCTTAAATATAGATTAATTATCATCAAACACTTATACTGCATCAATTGGGATGATCATAGAATTGTTTTCCCTCCATTTTTCTACTAATGTGAATTGCATTGGTAACCTTATACATGTAAACCACCCTTGCACTTCTAGGGTTAAAAAAATTGGGTCATAACATATTCTCTAGGTGTAATCTACATGTTAATGCATATACATACATATATATACCCACACATAAAAAATTCATAAAAGCCTTTGGTCTTCTCTTGAATAAATGGGTAATCAAAATGTGCCACCCAAATCTCATACGCTGTCCCTGATTTAATCATTGACAGAGAAACATTTTAAAACCTTAATGTATTGTCCTATAGAGAAATGGAATGCCAAAGCCATTGTTAAAGGTTGTAGGGAGACAGGAAAAGAACTGCTGTCAAATTGCATGGCAAATGGCACAGCATATCTTTCACACATCTCTGACTTGCCTTCCAAGGTTTTTTGGGTGCAGGGAGAGAACAACCACAAACATCTTTCTTCTCCATGACGTCCTCCATTGGCTTGATAGTCACCAGATCTCAGAAGCCCTCCAGTTGGCTGTGAGTGCGTGTATGTGTGTGTGTGTGTGTCTGTGTGTGTGTATGTGTGAATCACTTAGTTGTGTCCGACTCTTTGCGACCCCACGAACTGTAGCCCACCAGGCTTCTCTGTCCATGGAATTCTCGAGGCAAGAATACTGGAGTGGATTGCCATTCCCTTCTCCAGAGGATCCTCCCAGCCCAGGGATCGAACCCTGGTCTCCTGCAGATTCTTTACCGTTTGAGCTACAGGGAAGTCCTCCAGCTGTCTGATTCCTCCCTTATATCCTTATTATTAACATAATAACGCTTACATCTCTGAGCCCCCATCTGTATCCTCATGCACCAAAAAAATATATTTCTGCAACAAAGGACCTATTCAGATTTCACTCTGCTTAGTGAATAACGGGATTATAAATAGCAGCTGTTGTGCCCTTACAGAGGTATGAAAATCCAGGTCCTAAAGGACTGAAAATGGGAGGTTCAAATCTACCATGAGACTTAAATAAGAGTATCCCATCTTACCAAAAAGTATGTGAAAAAGCCCCTAGGTCATGGAGCTGTCTGACAAGATTAGATCCTAGCTAGAAGAAAAGGGAAGGGAATGAGGGGAACTTCGTGAGACAGAATGACTTGAGTCTTATCTGTTCTGTCTCCTTATTGGCTATGACATGACATAACTGGGCTTCCCTGGTGGCTCAGATGGTAAAGAATCTGCCTGCAGTGCTGGAGTCCTGGGTTTGATCCCTGTGTTGGGAAGATCCCCTGGAGGAGGCCACAGAAACCCACTCCAGTATTCTTGCCTGAAGAATCCCCTTGGATAGAGATGCCTGACGGGCTACAATCCATGGGGTCACAAAGAGTCAGACACGACTGAGCGACTAAGCACAGCATGTGACATAACTCAGAGTATCAGTACTGGCTCTGACACATACTGAGTGAAGGTAAGAAAGGTATTTACATCCTTTGGATCTGTTTCCCCATTTCTAAAGTGGAAATTACAAGTTCACACTATTTGCTAGGAAGAATAAACAAGATAACATGTGAAGTAGGTATTACATTACAAATGGATTTGGCTTATTCTACTCCATTTTTTCATTTAAACATTTACAATTACAATTCTCTCACAAGTGATACAGATTTTGAATTTCAAGTAGACTATAAGGTTAACTTTTAAAATGAACTGGACTTCAGAAACATATTTTGTCTAAATAAATATATTGATTCAATAGCAGATTCAATAGCTGGTATCAGACATGGCATCCATTCTAAGGTTGGTTTGTTAATGAGGACTGACAAGGCTACCCTAAGTCATAATATGTAGTGAAAACTGTGCTCCTTGCTGTGTGTGATGACAAAATAAGCCAGTATTCTGGTCACACAACATCACACAACTCAACACCAGACTGTGTCACGTAGTCAGGCAGCCAGTCCCTAAGTCACAGCGCAGGAGCTACAGGGCCTCAGGGCACCACTGCAGTTGTTAGTTTGGCTTGTCACCTTCTACGGACTTGGCCAGTAAGGAGACAATGAACCCGAATGGATTCAGATTCTACCTTACAGACAGTGCAGAAGCAATATGACCCTGGTGTCAGTTGCCTTGTCCCTAGTCCCGCGGTTTGCCACTGAATTGGAAGGCCTTAGTTAAGGCACTACAGGTGGTGGGTCCTCTGCCACGAAGGAGCCCGCAGTTGTGCCCTATGGCACTGAGCAGCTCTGCAGTCCACAGCTGTACTCTCAGCTGGGACTAGGGAGACCATCCTATGTTCAACTGAAACCAGAGGTGGATGAGTAACAACTTTGTGTCACCTCCAGCTGTATAAGGAGGCAGGTGAGAAATGGCCTCATAGCAGCTCTTCATCAGGCTGCTTATCTCCCCTTGCTGCAAGAGCAATCAGGAGGTTCTCTGACAAGGTTCAAGTCAGCCTGCAGTTTAGCCTTGCCTACGTAGCCTAAGTGGGGACATGCAAGGGCACCAGGGCACCAAGACAGAGTCACACTCCTACAGTGTCTGGAACAACACACAAGACTAGGTATGGCGCTACAAATATGACGCCTATATACCGACTCCTACATGGAGGAGATGCTTTTCCTATCAGTTATTAAAAATATTCCTTCATTGAGTACACACACATTGATTACTAGCATGTCTCAGGACGTGTCTGCAATGCTTAAAATAACAAGACCAGTGATGTGAGGTGGATGATGGGAATATCACACTGGTGGGCCGACAGACACATAAACAGAAAAGAAGTGCAAAGGAGAAACACAGGGAATGGACCTAAGGGAAAGCAAAGCAAAACGGTGAGCAGGGTGGCCAAGAAGCAGGAGGAAAGCTAGAAGATAAGGTTCATTCTAAGAGGAAAGAGGTTATATATAACACAGCTGTGCTTTGACCCAGGCTGTGGATGAGAGTCACAACCTCCCTGCATCACTGCCCTTTTGAGGGTGGTGTCTGGGAGTCTAGAGATTCTGAAGGGAGAGAAGGAAAATACATAGTGCAGGGGGTACGTGCACCCGCCCTGATAGAGATGCAGGTGCAGCTTGTTACAGTTACCAGGGGGATGAGCGAGTTGGATTCTGACTCAAGAAGAAATGTGCAAATGAATGTAAAGGGAGAAAACACATTGAGAGGGGTAAACAGCTCCAACTCCCATTTCTGTACCAGGGTAGGTGCTCCATCTTGTTGTGAGAAGGCTCCCTGGTCTGAGCTCTGGGAGGGAGTGATGAGCATTCTAAGGACCCACCATCAGCCCTAAGCAGGGGCACTGAGTGTGTGAAGACTTAAGTCTCAGCCTTTACCACTGACAGACACAGAAAGCTTCTTCGCCTGCTGAGAGTGGGGCTCTGGAATCTTAGGGAAGCTCAAAGGTAAGGTGGTGTGGTGGTGGTTGTTCAGTCGCTCAGTTGTGTCCAACTATTTACTACCCATGGCCTGCAGCATGCCAGGCTCCTCTGTCCTCCACTATCTCCCTGAGTTTGATCAAATTAATGTCCATTGGGTTGGTGATGCTATCTAATCATCTCACCCTCTGTCGCCCCCTTCTCCTCCTGCCTTCAATCTTTTTGCATCAGGGTCCTTTCAATGAGTCAGCTATTTGCATCTGGTGGCCAAAGTATTGCAGCTTCAGCATCAAGTCCTTCCAGTGAATATTCAGAGTTCATTTCCTTTAGGATTGGCGGGTT